>NW_027202918.1:0-130946 GCF_024711535.1 Dipodomys merriami | reverse complement strand
GGGTAAGGTTTAGTGTTAGAGTTAGGGTTAGGGTGAGGGTTAGGGTTAAGGATAGTCTTAAGGTTAGGGATAGGGTGAGTGTTAGTTTTAGTGTGAGGGTTATGGTTTTGGTTAGGATTAGGTTTAGGTTTAGGGTGAGGGTGAGTGTGAGGGTTAAGTGATAGGCTTAGGTTTAGGTTGAGGGTGAGGGTTAGGTTTAGGGTGAGGGTGAGTGTGAGAGTTAGGGTTAGTGTTAGGGTTAGGGTGAGGGTTAGTGTGAGGGTTAGTCTTAAATTTATGGTGTGGGTGAGGGTTAGGGTTAGGGTGAGGCTTAGTGTTACTGTCAGGGAGAGGGTTAGCATGACGTTGAGAGTTAGTGTGAGGGTTAGGATGAGGGTGACAGTAATGGTACAGTTGAGGGTTAGGCTGAGAGTGAGGATTACGGTAAATATGAGGGTTAGGGTTAGGGTTAGGGAGAGGGTTAGGGTTAGGGGTAGGGTGAGGGTGAGGGTAAGATTGAGGATTAGTGTTAGGGTGAGGTTTAGGGTGAGGATGAGGGTTAGGGTTAGGGTTATTGTTAGTGTTACGGTTACAGTTATGTTTGCAGTGAGGGTGAGGCTGAGGGTGAGGTTTATTTTTAGGTTTAGATTCAGCGTTAGGGATAGGGTTAGTATTATTTAGAGGGATAGGTTTAGATTTACAATGAGGGTGAGGGTGAGGGTTAGGGTGAGGGTGAGGTTTACGGTGAGGTTTAGGGTTAGGTTTACGTTGAGGGTGAGGTTTAGAGTTAGAATTAGGTTGATGGGGAGGGTTAGGGTGACAGGTAGGGTTAGTGGTAGTGTTAGTCTTAGGGTGAGGGTGAGGGTTAGGTTGAGGTTTAGGGATAGTCTTAGGGTTAGGATTAGGGTTAGGGTGAGGTTGATTGTGAGGGTTAAGTTTAGGCTTAGGCTTACGGTTAGGTTGAGGGTGAAGGTAGGTGTGAGGGTTATGGTTACAGTGAGGGTGAGGATTAGGGTTAGGGTGAGGGTTAGAATTCGGGTTAGGATTAAGGTGAGGGTGAGGGTTAGGGTTAGGGTGAGTGTTAGAGTTAGGATTAGGATTAAGGTGAGGGTGAGGGTTAGGATTAGGGTTAGGGTTATTGTTAGTGTTATGGTTAAGCTTACCTTTGCAGTGATGGTGAGGCTGAGGGTGAGGGTTAGGGTTAGGATTAGGGTTAGGGTTAGGTTTAGGGATAGGATTAGTGATTTTGTTAAGGTTAGGGTTAGAGTTATGGTGAGGGTGAGGGTGAGGGTGAGGGTTAGGGTTAGGGTTAGGGTTACGGTGAGGTTTAGGGTTAAGGTGAGGATTAGGGTTAGGGTGAGGGTGAGGTTTAGGGTTAGGGCGAGGGTTAGGGTGAGGGTTAGGGTTAGGGTTAGGGTTTTGTTTAGCTTTAGGATTAGGGTTAGGGTGAGGGTGAGTGTGAGGGTTAGGTTTAGGCTAAGGCTTAGGGTTAGGCTGAGGATGACGGTGGGGTTGAGGATGAGGGTTCGGGTGATGGTTAGGGTTAGGATTATGGTGATGGTTAGGATGAGGGTTAGGGTTAGGATTAGGGTTAGGGTGAAGGCTAGAGTGAGGGTGAAAGTTAGTGTTAGGCTTAGGCTTAGGCTTAGATTTAGGCTGAGGGTGAGGTTGAGGGTGAGTGTTAAGGTTAGGGTGATGGTTAGGGTTATCCTTAAGTTGAAGGTTATCATGAGGTTTAGGGATAGGGTGAGGATTTGAGTGAGGGTGATGGTAAGGGTAAAGCTATGGGTTAGGCTGAGGGTGAGAATTAAGATACGGGTGAGTGTTAGGGTTAGGGTGAGGGTTAGGGTAAGGGTGATGGTTAGGGTTTATGGTGATTGTGAGGGTTAGATTGAGGATTAGGGTTAGGTTTCGTGTGAGGTTTAGGGTGAGGATGAGGGTTAGCGTTAGAGTGAGGGTTAGGGTTAGAATTAGGCTTCAGGTGAGGGCTAGGGTGAGGGTGAGGTTTACTGTTAGTGTTAGGGTTAGGGTGAGTTTTAGGGTTAGGATGAGGGTTAGGGTTAGTGTGAGAGTTAGTGTTAGGGTTAGGGTTAGTGTTAGGGTGAGGGTAAGTGTTAGGGTGAGGGTTTGGGTTAGGGTGAGGGTTATAGTTAGGGTGAGGGTTAGGGTTAGGGTTATTGTCATTGTTAGGTTTAGGGTTACGTTGACGGTGAGTTTGAGGGTAAGGGTTAGGTTTAGGGTTAGGGTTAGGGTGAGATTTAGGGTTAGGATTCGGGTTATAGTTAGGGTTAGGGTGAGTGTTAGTGTGAGGGTTAGGTTTAGGGTTAGTGTTTCGTTAGGGTTAGGGTGAGCGTGAGTGTGAGGTTAGGTTTAGTGTTAGGCTTAGGGTTAGGGTGAGGGTGAGTTTGAGGGTGAGGGTTAGGGTTATGGTGAGGGTTAGAGTTATGTTTAGATTGAATGTTAGGCAGAGGGTTAGGGTTAGGAATAGGGTTAGTTTGAGCGCTGGTGTGACGGATAGTGTGAGTGTTAGGGTTCCGATAGGGTTAGGTTGAGGGTGAGTGTGAGGGTTAGGGGTAGGGTTAGGGTTAGGCTTAGGGTTAAGGTTAGGGTTAGGGTTTTGTTTAGGGTGAGGGTGAGGGTGATTTTTAGGGTTAGGGTTAGGTGAGGTTTATGGTTAGGGTTAGAGATAGGGTTAGGCTGAGGGTGAGGTTTACGGTTAGATTTAGGCTTAGGGTGAGGGTTACTGTTAGGGTTAGGGTTAGGATTAGTGTTAGGTTTGGGTTAGGGTGAGGGTTAGGGTGAGGGTTATGGTTATATTTAGGGTTAGGGTTAGGATTTGGGTTAGGGTGAGGTTTAGTGTGTGGGTTAGGGTTAGGTTTAGGTTTAGGCTTAGCGTTAGGCTGAGCGTGAGTTTGAGTGTGAGGGTTTGGGTTAGGCTGAGGGTTAGGATTATGGTTAGTGTTAGGGTTAGGATGAGGGTTAGGGTTAGTATTAGGATTAGAGTGAGGGCTAGGGTGAGGGTGCCCTTTACTGTTAAGGTTAGGGTGCGGTGTAGGGTTAGGGTTAGGGTGAGCATGAGGTTTAGTGTTAGAGTTAGGGGTAGGGTGAGGTTTAGGGTTAGTGTTAGGGTTAGGGTTAGGTTGAAGGTTATGGTTATGGTTAGGATTAGGATTAGGGTTAGGGTTAGAGTGTGAGGGTTAGGGTAAGCTTTAGGCTTAGGGTTAGGTTGAGGGTGAGGGTTAGGTTTAGAGTGTGGGTGAGTGTGAGGGTTAGGGTTAGTGTTAGGTTTAGGGTGAGGGTTAGTGTGAGGGTTAGGTTTAGGCTTAGGCTTAGGATTAGGTTGAGGGTGAAGGTAGGTGAGAGGGTTATGGTTACGGTGAGGGTGAGGATTAGGGTTAGGGTGAGGGTTAGGATTTGGGTTAGGATTAAGGTGAGGGTGAGGGTTAGGATTAGGGTGAGGGTTAGGGTTAGGATTAGGATTAGGGTGAGGGTGAGGGTGAAGGTTAGGATTATGATTAGGGTTATTGTTAGTGTTATGGTTAAGGTTACCTTTGCATTGATGCTGAGGCTGAGGATGAGGGTTAGGTTTAGGATTACAGTGAGGGTTACGTTTTGGCTTAGTATTAGTGTTTTTGTTAAAGTTAGGGTTAGAGTTATGGTGAGGGTGAGAGTGAGGGTGACGGTTAGGGTTAGGGTGAAGGTGACGTTTAGGGTTAGAGTGAGGGTTAGGGGGAGGGTTAGGGTGAGGGTTAGGGTTAGGGTTAGGGTTAGGTTTAGGATTAGGGTTAGGGTGAGGGTGAGTGTGAGGGTTAGGGTTAGGCTTAAGCTTAGCCTTAGGGATATGCTGAGGATGAGGGTGGGGTTGAGGATTATGGTTTGTGTGTTGGTTAGGGATAGGATTTGGGTGAGGGTTAGGATGAGGGTTAGGGTTATTATTAGGGTTAGGCTGAGGGCTATCGTGAGGGTGAGGGTTAGGGTTAGGGTTAGGCTTAAGTTTAGGGTTAGGCGGAGGGTGAGGTTGAGGGTGAGGATTAAGGTTAGGGTGATGGTTAGGGTTACAGTTAGGTTGAAGTTTAGCATGAGGTTTTGGGATAGGTTGAGGGATAGAGTGAGGGTGATGGTAAGGGTAAAGTTGAGGGTTAGGCTGAGGGTGAGAATTAAGATAACGGTGAGGGTTAGGGTTAGGGTGAGGGTTAGGGTAAGGGTGAGGGTAAGGGTTAGATTGAGGATTAGGGTTAGGTTCAGTGTGAGGTTTGGGGTGAGGATGAGGGTTAGGGTTAGGTTGAGGGTTAGTGTTAGGTTTAGTGTTATTGTTAGGTTAAGGATTAGATTTACGGTGAGGGTGAGGTTGCAGGTCCTGGTTAGGGTTAGGGTTAGGGTGAGGTTTAGAGTTAGGTTTGGAGATAGGGTTAGGTTGAGGGTGATGTTTAGGGTTAGATTTCGGGTTAGTGTTAGGGTTGGGCTTAGGGTTAGGCTGAGGGTGAGAGTGGGGGTGAGGATTAGGGTTGGGTTTAGGGTTAGGGTTAGAGTTAGGGTTAGGGTTAGGTTAGGGATTAGGGTTAGGGTTAAGGTGAGGGTGAATGTTAGAGTTAGGGTTAGGCTTAGGCTGAGGGTGAGGGTGGGGGTGAGGATTAGTTTTCGGGTGACGGTTAGGGTTAGGATTAGGGTGAGGGTTAGGATGAGGGTTAGGGTTGGGATTAGGCTTAGGGTGAGGACTATGGTGAGAGTGAGGTTTAGGTTTAGGGTTAGGGTGAGGTTTAGGGTTAAGGTGAGATTTAGGGTTAGTGTGAGTGTTAGTGTTAGGTTTAGGTTTAGAGTTAGGGTTTGGGGGAGGGTTAGGGTCAGGGTTAGGGCTAGGGTTAGTGTTAGGGTTATGGTTAGAGTGATGGTTAGGCTTACAGTTAGCTTGAAGGTTAGGATGAGGTTTAGGGATAGGGTGAGGGTTAGGGTAAGGGTGATGTTAAGGGTAAATTTGAGGGTTAGGCTTTGGGTGAGGGTTAGGATAAGTGAGAGGGTTACGGTTAGGGTGAGGGTTAGGGTAAGGGTGAGGGTTAGGGATTAAGGTGAGGCTGAGGGTTAGATTGAGGATTAGGGTCAGGGTTAGTGTGTGGTTTAGGGTGAGGATGAGGGTTAGGGTTAGGTGAAGTTAAGTGTTAGAATTAGGGTTATGGTGAGGACTAGGGTGAGGGTGAGGGTTAGGTTTAGGGGTAGGGTGAGGTTTAGTCTTAGGGTGAGGGTTAGGGTTAGTGTGAGGGTTAGTGTTAGGGTTAGGGTTAGTGTTAGGGTGAGGGTAAGTGTTAGGGAGAGGGTTAGGGTGAGGGTGAGGGTTATAGTTAGGGTGAGGCTAAGGGTTAGGGTTAGGGTTATTGTTAATTTTAGGTTTAGGTTTATGTTGAGGGTGAGGGTGAGCGTGAGGTTTAGGGTTAGGTTTAGGGTGAGGTTTAGGGTTAGATTTATCTTAGGGTGAGGGTAAGTGTTATGGTTACGGTTAGGATTAGTGTTATGTTAGGGTTAGGGTTAGGGTTATGGTGTGGTTGAGTGTGTGGTTTAGGGTTACGTTTAGGGGTAGGCTTGGGGTTAGGCTGAGGATGAGGTTGAGGGTGATGGTTACGGTTAGTGTGAGGGTTAGGATTAGGGTTAGTGTGAGGGTTAGGATGAAGATTAGGGTTAGGATTAGGGTTAGAGTGAGGGCTAGGGTGAGTGTGAGGTTTAGTGTTAGGGTTAGGGTGAGGTTTAGGTTTAGGGTTAGTGTGAGGGTGAGGTTTAGTGTTAGAGTTCGGGTTAGGTTGAGGGTTAGGATTAGGGTTAGTGTTAGCGTTAGGGTTAGGGTGAGTGTTAGGGTTAGGGTGAGTGTTATGGTGATGGTTAGGATTAGGATTAGGGTAGGGTTAGGGTGAGTGTGAGGGTGAGGGTAAGGGTTAGGCTTAGGGTTAGCCTGAGGGTGAGGGTGAGCGTGAGGGTTAGGTTTAGGGTGATTGTGAGTGTGAGGGTTAGGGTTAGTGTTAGGGTTAGCCTTAGGTTTAGGCTGAGGGTGATGGTGAGGGAGAGGGTTAGGGTTAGGGTGAGGGTTAGGGTTAGGGTTAGGGTGAGGGTTAGGGTTAGGGGTATGATGAGTTTTAGTGTTAGGCTAACGGTTAGGGTGAGGGTGAGGTCTAGGGTTAGAGTTGGGCTTAGGGTGAGGGTTAGCATGAGGGTTAGGGTTAGGGTGAGGTTTAGGGTGGGGGTGAGAGTAAAGGTAAACTTTAGGGCTAGGCTGAGGGTGAGAGTTACTGTAAGTGTTTGGGTTAGGGTTAGGGTGAGGGTTAGGGGTAGGGGTAGGGTGAGGGTGAGTGTAAGATTGAGGATTAGTGTTAGGGTGAGGTTTAGGGTAAGGATGAGGGTTTGGGTTAGGGTTTTTGTTAGTGCTATGATTATAGTTAAGTTTGCAGTGAGGGTGAGGCTGAGGGTGAGGTTCATGGTGAGGGTTAGATTTAGGTTAGGGTCAGGGTTAGTATTATTTTTAGGGTTAGGGTTAGATTTACAGTGAGGGTGAGTGTGAGGGTTAGGGTTACGTTGAGGGTGAGGTTTAGAGTTAGAATTCGGTTTATGGGGAGGGTTAGGGTGAGAGGTAGGGTTAGGGTTAGTGTTAGTCTTAGGGTGAGGGTGAGGGTTAGGTTGAGGTTTAGGGATAGGCTTAGGGTTAGGATTAGGGTTAGCGTGGGGGTGAGTGTGAGGGTTAGGTTTAGGATTAGGCTTAGGTTTAGGTTGAGTGTGAAGGTCGGTGTGAGGGTTATGGTTACGGTGAGGGTGAGGATTAGGGTTACAGTGAGGGTTAGGATTTTGGTTAGGATTAAGGTGAGGGTGAGGGTTAGGGTTAGGGTGAGGGTTAGGCTTAGGATTAGGATTAGGGTGAGGGTGAGGATTAGAGTTAGTGTTAGTGTTAGGTTTAGGGTTAGGCTGAGGGTGAGGGTGGCGGTGAGGATTAGTGTTAGGGTGATGGTTAGAGTTAGGTTTAGTGTTATTGTTAGGGTTAGGTTTAGAGTTACGGTGAGGGTGAGGTTCTGGGTGAGGTTTAGGGTTAGTGTTAGGGTGAGGTTTAAAGTTAGGGTTGGAAATAGGGTTAGGGTGAGGGTGATGTTTAGGGTTAGAGTTCGGGTTAGTGTTAGGGTTGGGCTTAGGGTTAGGCTGAGGGTGAGAGTGGGGGTGAGTATTAGGGATATCGTTAAGGTTAGGGTTAGAGTTAGGTTTATGGTTAGGGTTAGGGTTATTGTTAGTGTTATGTTTAGGGTTAAGTTTGCAGTGAGGGTGAGGCTGAGGGTGAGGTTTATGGTTAGGGTTAGGTTTTGGGTTAGGGTTATTGTTAGTGTTAGTGTTAGGTTTAGGGTTAGGGTTAGAGTTATGGTGAGGGTGAGGGTGAGAGTGAGGGTTAGGGTTAGGTTGAGGTTTAGGGTGACGTTTAGGGTTAGGATTAGGTTGAGGGTGAGGTTTATGGTTAGAGTGAGGGTTAGTGGGAGGGTTAGGGTTAGGATTAGGGATAGGGCTAGGTTTAGGGTTAGGATTAGTGTTTTTGTTAAGGTTAGGGTTAGACTTATGGTTAGTGTTAGGGTGAGGGTGAGGGTTAGCGTTAGGGTTAGGGTGTGGTTTAGGGTTAGGGTGAGGATTAGGGTTAGGGTGAGGGTGAGGTTTAGGGTTAGAGTTAGGTTTAGGCAGAGGGCTAGGGTGAGGGTTAGGGTTAGGGTTAGGGTTAAGTTTAGGAATAGGGTTAGGGTGAGGGTGAGTGTGAGGGTTAGGGTTAGGCTTATTCTTAGGTTTAGGGTTAGGCTGAGGATGAGGTTGGGGGTGAGGATTAGGGTTCGGTTGATTGTTAGGTTTAGGATTAGGGTGATTGTTAGGATGAGGGTTAGTGTTAGGATTAGGGTTAGGGTTAAAGCTAGGGGGAGGGTGAGGGTTAGGGTTAGGCTTAGGCTTAGGGTTACGCTGAGGGTTAGATTGAGGGTGAGTGTTAAGTTTAGGGTGATGTTTAGGGATACGGTTAGGTTGAAGGTTAGCATGAAGTTTAGGGATAGGGTGAGGGTTAGCGTGAGGGTGATGGTTAGGGTAAAATTGAGTGTTAGCCTGAGGGTGAGAATTAAGATAAGGGTGAGGGTTGGCGTTAGGTTGAGTGTTAGGGTTAGGGTTAGTGTTAGGGTTAGGATGAGTGTTAGGGTTAGGGTGAGGGTTATGGTTATGTTTAGGATTAGGATTAGGGTTAGGGTGAGGTTGAGTGTGAGGTTAGGGTAAGGGTTAGCCTTAGGGTTAGGTTGAGGGTGTGGGTTAGGTTTAGGGTGAGGGCGAGTGTGAGGGTTAGGATTAGTGTTAGGGTTAGGGTGAAGGTTAGGGTGAGGGTTAGTGTTAAAGTTAGGGTGTGGTTGAGGGTTAGGTTTAGGGTCATGCTTAGGGTTACGGTCAGGGAGAGGGTTAGCATGAGGGTGAGAGTTAGTGTGAGGGTTAGGGTGAGGGTGACAGTAAGGGTAAAGTTGAGGGTTTGGCTGAGAGTGAGGATTATGGTAAATGTGAGGGTTAGGGTTAAGGTGAGGGTGAGGGTTAGGGTTAGAGGTAGGGTGAGGGTGCGTGTAAGAATGAGTATTAATGTTAGGGTGAGGTATAGGGTGAGGATGAGGGTTAGGGTTAGGGTTATTGTTAGTGTTATGGTTACAGTTAAGTTTGCAGTGAGGGTGAGGCTGAGGGTGACGTTTATAGTTAGGGTTAGGTTTAGGGTTAGGGTTAAGGTTAGTATTATTTTTAGCGCTAGGGTTAGATTTACAGTGAGGGTGAGGGTGAGGGTGAGGGCTAGGGTGAGGTTTACGGTGAGGTTTAGGGTTAGTGTTCGGTTGAGCGTGAGGTTTAGAGTTAGAATTATGTTTATGGGGAGGGTTAGGGTGAGAGATAGGGTTAAGGTTAGAGTTAGTCTTAAGGTGAGGGTGAGGGTTAGGTTGAGGTTTAGGGATAGGTTTAGGGTTAGGATTAGGTTTTGGTTGAGGATAAGTGTGAGAGTTAGGTTTAGGCTTAGACTCAGGGTTAGGTTAAGGGTGAAGGTAGGTGTGAGGGTTATGGTTACGGTGAGAGTGAGGATTAGGGTTAGGGTGAGGGTTAGAATTTGGGTTAGATTAAGGTGAGGGTGAGGGTTAGGGTTAGGGTGAGTTTTAGGTTTAGGATTAGGATTAGGGTGAGGGTGAGTGTTTGGATTATGGTTAGGGTTATTGTTAGTGTTATGGTTAAGATTACCTTTGCAGTGATGGTGAGGCTGAGGGTGAGGGTTAGGTTTAGGATTAGGGTTAGGGTTAGGTTTAGGGTTAGGATTAGTGTTTTTGTTAAGGTTAGGTTTAGAGTTATGGTGAGGGTGAGGGTGAGCTTTAGGGTTAGGGTTAGGGTGAGCTTTAGGGTTAGGGTGAGGATTAGGGTTTTGGTGAGGGTAGGTTTAGGGTTAGAGTGAGGGTTAGCGGGAGGGTTAGGGTGACTGTTAGGGTTTGGGTTAGGGTTAGGTTTAGGAGTAGGGTTAGGTTGAGGGTGAGTGTGAGTGTTAGGGTTAGGCTTAGGCTTCGGCTTAGGGTTAGGCTGAGGATGAGGGTGGGGGT
This sequence comes from Dipodomys merriami, assembly GCF_024711535.1. NCBI lineage: Eukaryota > Metazoa > Chordata > Mammalia > Rodentia > Heteromyidae > Dipodomys > Dipodomys merriami. The sequence goes on along the minus strand of NW_027202918.1, from coordinate 121,374 downwards.
AAGGATTAGTGTTCGAGTGACGATTAGGGTGAGGATTAAGGTGAGGGTTAGGATGAGGGTTAGGGTGAGGATTAGGGTTAGGGTGAGGGCTAGGGTGAGGGTGAGGGTTAGGGTTAGGGTTAGGTTTAGGTTTAGGATGAGAGTGATGTTGAGGGTAGGGGTTAAGGTAAGGGTAATGGTTAGGGTTACGGTTAAGTTGAAGATTAGCATGAGGTTTAGGGATAGGGTGAGGGTTAGAGTGAGGGTGATGGTAAGGGTAAAGTTGAAGGTTAGGCTGACTGTGAGAATTAAGATAAGGGTGAGGGTTAGTTTTAGGGTGAGGCTTAGGGTAAGGGTGTGGGTTAGGGGTTATGGTGAGGGTTAGGGTTAGGTTGAGGGTTATAGTTAGGGTGAGGGTTAGGGTTAGGGTTATTGTTATTGTTAGGTTTAGAGTTAGGTTGAGGGTGAGGGTGACGGTGAGGGTTAGGTTTAGGGTTAGGATTAGGGTGAGATTTAGGGTTAGGATTAGTGTTAGAGTTAGGGTTAGGGTGAGGGTGAGGTTTAGGGTTAGAATTAGGCTTCGGTTGAGTGTTAGTGTGAGGGTTAGGGTTAGGGTAAGTGTTAGGTTAGGGTTAGGGTGAGGGTTAGGTTTAGAGTGATAATTAGGGGTAGTATTAGGGTTAGGGTAAGGTTGAGTGTGTGGGTTAGGCTTAAGTTTAATGTTAGGCTTAGGGTTAGGCTGAGGGTGAGGTTGAGGGTGAGGGTTATGGTTAGGGTGAGGGTTAGAGTTAGGGTTAGATTGAGGGTTAGGATGAGGGTTAGTGTTACGATTAGTGTTAGGTTGAGCGCTGGGGTGATGGTTAGTGTGAGGTTTAGGGTTAGGGATAGGGTTAGGTTTAAGATTAGGGTTAGGTTTTGGGTGAGTGTGAGGGTTAGGCTTAGTGTTAGGGTTAGGATTAGGGTTAGGGTTATGGTTAGGGTTTGATTTAGAGTGAGGTTGAGGGTAAGAATTAGAGTTAGTGTTAGTGTTAGGGTTAGGGTTAGGCTAAGGGTGAGGGTGGGGTGAGGATTTGGGTTAGGGTGATGGTTAGGGTTAGGGTTAGTGTTATTGTTAGGGTTAGGGTTAGCGTTAAGGTGAGGGTGAGGGTGAGGGTGCGGGTGAGTTTTAGGGTTAGGGTTAGGTGAGGTTTAGGGTTAGTGTTAGAGATAGGGTTAAGGTGAGGGTGAGGTTTAGGGTTAAAATTCGGGTTAGTTTTAGAGTTACGCTTACCGTTAGGCTGAGGTTGAGTGTGGGGGTGAGGATTAGGGTTAGCTTTAGGGTTAGTGTTAGAGTTCGGGTTAGGCTTAGGGTTAGGGTTATTGTTAGTGTTATGGTTAGGTTTAGTTTGCAGTGACGGTGAGGCTGAGGGTGAGGTTTATGATTAGCTTTAGGTTTAGTATTAGGGTTAGTGTTAGTGTTATTTTTAGGGTTAGGGTTAGAGTTATGGTGAGGGTGAGGGTGAGGGTGAAGGTTAGGTTTAGGGTGAGGTTTAGGGTGAGGTTGAGGGTTAGGGTTAGGTTGGGTGTGAGGTTTAGGGTTAGAGTGAGGGTTAGTGGGAGGGTTAGGGTGAGGTTTAGGTTTAGGGTTATTGTTAGTCTTAGGGTGAGGGTGAGGTTTAGGTTGAGGTTTAGGGATAAGTTTAGGGTTAGGATTAGGGTTAGGGTGAGGGTGAATGTGAACGTTAGGGTTAGGGTTAGGCTTAGGCTTAGGTTTATGATTATGGTGAGGGTCAGTGTTAGGCTTAGGATTAGGGTGAGGTTTAGGGTTAGGTTGAGGGTTAGGGTTAGTGTGAGTGTTAGTGTAGGGTTAGGTTTAGTGTTAGGGTTAGGGGGAGGGTTAGGGTCAGAGTTAGGGTTAGGGTTAGTGTGAAAGTTAGGGTTAGGGTGAAGGTTTAGTTGAGGTTTAGGGTTAGGGTTAGGGTTAGGTTTAGGATTAGTGTTAGGTTGAGGGTATTTGTGAGTGTTAGGGTTAGGTTTAGGCTTAGGCTAAGGGTGAGGGTGAGGGTGAGGCTTAGACTTTGGGTGATGGTTAGGGTTAGGATGAGGGTGAGGGTTAGGATGAGGGTTAGGGCTAGGATTAGGGTTAAGGTGAAGGCTAGTGTGAGGGTGAGGGTTAGGTTTATTGTTAGGGTGAGGTTTAGGCTTAGGATGAGGGTTAGGGCTATTGTGAGTGTTAGTGGTAGGGTTAAGTTTAGTGTTAGGGTTAGGGGGAGGATTAGGGTCAGGGTTAAGTTTAGGGTTAGTGTTAGGATTAGGGTTAGGGTGATGGTTGGGGTTATGGTTAGCTTGAAGTTTAGGATGTTTAGGGATAGGGTGAGGGTTAGGGTGAGGGTGATGGTAAGGTTGAAGTTGAGGGTTAGGCTGAGGGTGAGGGTTAAGATAAGGGTGAGGGTTAGGGGTTATGGTGAGGGTGAGGGTTAGATTGAGGATTAGGGTTAGGGTTAGTGTGTGGTTTAGGGTGAGGATGAGGGTTAGGGTTAGGTGAGGGTAAGGGTTAGAATTAGGGTTACGGTGAGGGCTAGGATCAGGGTGAGGGTTAGGGTTAGTGTTAGCGTTAGGGTGAGGGTGAGGCTTAGGGTGAGTGTTAGGGTTAGTGTGAGGGTTAGTATTAGGGTTAGTGTTAGTGTTAGTGTTAGGGTGAGGGTAAGTGTTAGGTTGAGGATTAGGGTTAGGGTGAGGGTTATAGTTAGGGTGAGGGTTAGGGTTAGGGTTAGGGTTTGTGTTAATTTTAGGTTTAGGGTTATGTTGAGGGTGAGGGTGAGGGTTAGGGTTAGGGTTAATATTAGGTTAGGGTTAGGGTGAGTGTGTGGGTTAGGATTAGGTTTAGGGTTAGGCTTAGTTTTTGGCTGACAGTGAGGTTGAGGGTGAGGGTTAGGGTTAGGGTGAGGGTAAGGATTTCGGTTAGGGTGAGGGTTAGGATGAGGGTTAGGTGATGGCTAGGGTGAGGGTGAGGTTTAGGGTTAGGGTTAGGGTGAGGTTTAGTGTTAGGGTTAGGGTGAGGGTGAGGTTGAGTGTTAGATTTAGGGTTAGAGTGAGGGTTAAGGATCTGGTTAGTGTTAGGGTTAGGGTTAGGGTGCGTGATAGGGTTAGGGTGAGGGTTATGGTTATGGTTAGGATTAGGATTAGGGTTACGGTTAGGGTTAGTGTGTGGGTTAATGTTAGGTTTAGTGTTAGGCTTAGGGTTAGGCTGAGGGTGAGGTTGAGGCTGCAGGTTAGGTTTAGTGTGAGTGTTTGGGTTACAGTGAGGGTTATGTTTAGGGTGACGGTTACGGTTAGGTTTAGGGTTACGTTGAGGGCTACATTGAGGGTGAGGTTTAGGGTTAGCTTTAGGGTAAAGTTTATGGTGAGGGTGAGGTGTAGGGATAGGGTTAGGCTGAGGTTTAGGGTTATATTTAGGGTTAGGGGTAGGGCGAGTGTGAGGTTTAGGGTTAGAATTATGGTTACGGAGAGGGTTAGGGTGAGATTTACGGTTAGAGTTAGGGTTAGGGGGAGGGTTAGGGTGAGGGTTAGGTTTAGGGTGAGGGCTAGGTTGAGGGTGAGGGTTAGGGTTAGTGTTAGGCTTAGGCTTATGGTTAGGCTGAGGGTGAGGTTGAGGGTGAGGTTAGGGTTAGGGTGAGGTTAGGGGTACGGTTAGGTTGAAGGTTAGCATGAGTTTTAGGGATAGGGTGAGGGTTAAGGTGAGGGTGATGGTAAGGGTAATGTTGAGGATTACGCTGAGGGTCAGGGTAAAGATAAGGGTGAGGGTTAGGGTTAGGGTGAGGGTTAAGGTAAGGTTGAGGGTGAGGGGTTGGGGTGAGGGTGAGGGTTAGATTGGGGACTAGGGTTAGGGTTAGTGTGAGGTTTAGGGTGATGATGAGGGTTAAGGTTAGGGTGAGGGTTACGGTTATAATTAGGGTTAGGATGAGGGCTAGGGTGAGGGTGAGGGTTAGGGTTAGGTTGGGGTTAGAGTGAGTTTTAGGGTTAGGGTGACGGTTAGGGTTAGTGTGAGGGTTAGTGTTATGGTTAGGGTTAGTGTTAGGGTGAGGGTAAGTGTTAGGGTGAGGGTTAGGGTTAGGGTGAGCATTATAGTTAGGGTGACGGTTAGGGTTAAGTTTAGGGATATTGTTATTGTTAGGTTTAGGGTTACATTGAGGGTGAGGGTGAGGGTGAGTGTTAGGGTTAGAGTTAGGGTGAGGTTTAGGTTTAGTATTAGGGGTAGAGTTAGGGTGAGGGTGAAGTTTTGGGTTAGAGTTAGGCTTAGCGTGAGGGTTAGTGTGACAATTAGGGTTAGGGTTCGTGTTAGGTTAGGGTTAGGGTGAGGGTTAGTGTGAGCGTTAGGGTTAGAGGGAGGGTTAGGTTTAGGATTAGGGTTAGGGTGAGGTTGAGTGTTTGGGTTAGGGTTAGGTTTAGAGTTAGGCTTAGGGTTAGGCTGAGGCTGAGGTTGAATGTGAGGGTGAGGATTAGGTGAGGGTTAGGTTTAGGGTAAGGTTGAGGGTTAGGATGAGGGTTAGGGTTAGGATTGGGGTTAGTGTGAGGGTCAGTGTGTGGGTTAGGGTTAGGTTTAGATTTATGCGTCGGGTTAGGCTGAGGCTGAGGTTGAGGGTGAGGGTTAGGGTTAGTGTGAGCCTTAGGGTTAGGGATAGGGTTAGGTTTAGGATTAGGGTTAGGTTGAGGGTCAGTGTGAGTTTTAGGGTTAGAGTTAGGGTTAGGCTTAGTGTTAGGGTTAGGTTTAGGGTTAGGGTTTGGTTTAGGGTGAGGGGTAGGGTGAGGATTAGGGTTAGTGTTAGTGTTAGGGTTAGGGTTAGACTGAGGGTGAGGGTGGGGTTGAGGATTAGGGTTAGGGTGATGGTTAGGTTTAGGGTTAGTGTTATTGTTAGGGTTAGGGTTAGAGATACGGTGAGGGTGAGGTTGTGGGTGAGGGTTAGGGTTAGGGTTTGGGTGAGGTTTAGAGTTAGGGTTGGAGACAAGGTTAGGATGAGGGTGATGTTTAGGGTTAGAGTTAGGGTTAGTGTTAGGATTGGGCTTAGGGTTAGGCTGAGGGTGAGAGTGGGGGTGAGGATTAGGGATAGGGTTAGGGTTAGGGTGAGGGTTAGGGTAAGGGTGAGGGTTAGGGATTAAGGTGAGGCTGAGGGTTAGATTGAGGAGTAGGGTTAGGGTTAGTGTTGTTGTTTAGGGTGAGGATGAGGGTTAGGGTTAGGTGAGGGTAAGGGTTAGAATTAGGGTTAGGGTGAGGGCTAGGTTGAGGGTGAGGTTAGGCTTAGAGTTAGGATTAGGATTAGGGTAAGGGTTAGGGTGTATGTGAGTGTTAGGGTTAGGGTTAGGCTTAGGTTTAGGCTGAGGGTGAGGGTAAGGGTGCGGTTTTGGGTAAGGGTGAGGGTTAGTGTTAGGGTTATTGTTAGGGTTAGGATTAGGATGAGGTTTAGGTTTTGGTTATGTTTAGAGTTAGGTTTAGGATGAGGGTGAGATTTAGAGTTAGAGTTAGGGTTAGTGTAAGGGTTAGGTTTAGGGTGAGGGTTAACATTAGAGTTAGGGTTAATCTTAGGGTTAGGCTTAGGCTGAATATGAGGGTGAGTTTTAGGCTTCGGGTTAGGGTGAGGTTTAGGGTAAGGGTGAGGGTGAGGATATTTATGAGGATTAGGGTTAGGATTAGGTTAAGGGTGAGAGCTAGGGTGAGGGTTAGGGTGAGGGCTAGGGCTAGGGATATGGTTAGGTTTAGGATTAGGGTTAGGGTGAGGGTGAGTGTGAGAGTTCTGGTTATGGTTAGGTTTAGGCTTAGAGTTAGGGTGAGGGTTAGGGTTATGGTTTGGGTTAGGGTGAGTGTGAGGCTGAGGATTAGGGTTAAGTTTAGGGTTAGGTTTAGGGTTAGGTTTAGGTTTAGGGTTAGTGTCACGGTTAGGCTTAGGCTTAGGGTTAGGGTTAGGGTGAGGGTTAAGGTTAGGGTTAGGGTTAAGGTAAGGTTTATGCTTAGGGTTAGGCTGAGGGTGAGTGTGAGGGTGAGGGTTAGGGTTAGGTTTAGGGTGAAGTTTAGGATGAAGTTTAGTGTTAGGATTAGGGTAAGGGTGAGGGCTATGGTGAGGGTTAGGGTGAGGGCTAGGGGTAGGAATAGGTTTAGGTTTAGGATTAGGGTTAGGATGAGGGTGAGTGTGAGAGTGAGGGTTAGGGTTAGGTTTAGGGTTAGAGTTAGGGTGAGGGTTAGCGTTAGGGTTTGGGTTAGGGTGTGAGGGTGAGGCTGAGGATTAGGGTTAGGTTTACGGTTAGGTTTAGGTTTAGGGTTAGTGCTAGGGTTAGGGTTAGTGTTAGGCTTAGGGTTACGGTGAGGGTGAGGGTGGGGGGGTGAGGATTAGAGTTAGGGTTAGGGATAGGCTTAGGTTTAGGGTTATTGTTAGGGTTATGTTTAGGTTTAAGTTTGTGGTGTGGGTGAGACTGAGGGTGAGGTTTATCTTTAGGGTTAGGGTTAGGATTAGTGTTATTGTTAGGGTTAGGTTTAGAGTTATGGTGAGGTTGAGGGTGAGGGTGAGGGTTAGGGTTAGGGTGAGGTTTAGGGTTAGGGTTAGGGTGAGTGTGAGGTTTAGGGTTACAGATAGGGTTACGTTGAGGTTTAGAGTTAAGGTTAGTGTTTGGGTTAGTGTGGGTTTGAAGGTTAGGTTGAGGTTGAGGGTTAGGGTTACGTTTAGGATTAGGGTCAGGTTGAGGGTGAGTGTGCGGCTTAGGGTGAGGGTTAGGCTTACCCTTAGGGTTAGGCTGAGGGTGAGGATGGGGTGAGGATTAGGGTTAGGGTGATGGTTCGGGGTAGGGTTAGTGTTATTTTTAGGGTTAGGTTTAGAGTTAAAGTGAGGGGGAGGGTGTGGGGGAGGGTTAAGGTTAGGGTTAGGTTTGGGTTTAGGGTTAGGGTTAGGGTTAGGGTGAGGGTGAGAGTTAGGTTGTGGTTTAGGGTTAGGGTTAGTGTGAGGGTTAGTGTTAGGGTTAGGGTTAGTGTTAGGATGAGGTTCCGTTTTAGGTTGAGGGTATGGGTTAGGGTGAGGATTATGGTAAGGGTGAGGTTTAGGATTAGTGTTAGGGTTATTGTGTTGGTTAGGTTTAGTGTTACAGTTACTGTGAGGGTGAGGATTAGGGTTAGGGTTAGGTTGAGGTTTGTTTGGGGTTAGGGTTAGAGTTAGGGTTTGGGTGAGGGTGAGGTTTAGGGTTAAAGTTAGGGTTAAGATGAGGGTTAGGGTGATAGTTAGGGGGAGGGTTATGTTTAGGGTTAGGGTTAGGGATAGGATTAGGATTAGGTTGAGGGTGTGTGTGTTAGCGTTAGGTCTAGGGTTAGGTTTAGGTTTAGGGTGAGGGTGAGGGTCAGGTTGAGGGTTAGGTTTAGGGTGAGGGTTAGGGTTAGGGGTAGTGGGAGGGTTAGGATGAGGGTTAGGGTTAGGATTAGGGTTAGGGTAAGGGCTAGGGTGAGGGTGAGGTTTAAGATTAGGTTTAGGGTGAGGTTTATGTTTAGGATTAGTGTTAGGATTAGGGTGACAGTGAGGTTTAGGTTTAGAGTTAGGGTTAGGGTGAGGTTGAGGGTGAGGGTGAGGTTTAGGGTTAGTGTTAGGATGAGGGTTAGGGTTAGGATCTGAGTGAAGTTTAGGGATAGGTTTAGGATTAGGATTAGGGTTAGAGTTAGCCTGAGGGTGAGGGTGAGGGTGAGTGTTAGGGTGAGGATGAGGGTTAGTGTTAAGGTGAGGGCTAGCGTGAGGGTGAGGGTTAGGGATAGGGTTAGAGTGAGGGTGAGGGTTGGGTGATGTTTAGGGTTAGTTTGAGGGTTAGTGTAAGGGTTAGAGTTAGTGTTAGTGTGAAGGTAAGTGTTAAGGTGATGGTTAGGGTTAGGCTGAGGGTTATTGTTAGTGTTAGGGTTAGGGTCAGGGTTAGGGTTAGGGTTAGTGTTATTGTTTGGTTTAGGGTTAGAGTTATGTTGAGGTTGAGGCTGAGGGTTTTGGTTAGGGTGCGGTTTAGTGTGAGGTTAAGGGTTAGGGTTAGGGTTAGGGTTAGTGTGAGGGTGAGGTTTAATGTTAGAGTTAGGGTTAGGGGGAGGTTTAGGATGAGGGTTAGGGTTAGGATAAGGGTTAGGGTAAGGGCTAGGTTGAGGGTGAGTTTTAGGGTTAGGGTTAGGTTGAGGTTTAGGGTTAGGGTTAGGGTTAGGGTGAGGGTGAGGTTTAGGGTTAGAGTTACGGTTAACGTGAGGCTGAGGGTGAGGATTAGGGTTAAGGTGAGTGTTAGGGTTTGGGGTAGGGTGAGGGTTAAGATGAGGGTGAGGGTTAGGGTTAGGGTTAGGATTAGGATTAGGGTTAGGGTTTCAGTGAGTGTGAGGGTTAGGGATAGTGTTAGGTTGAGTGTTAGGGTTAGCGTGAGAGTTATGGTTAGGGCTAGGAATACGGTTAAGCTGAAGGTGAGTGTGAAGATTAGGGTTAGGGTGAGGTTTAGTGTTTGGTTTAGGGTTAGAGTTAGGCTTAGGATTAGGGTAAGGTTTAGGGGTAGAGTTAGGGTTAGGGAGGACGGTTTGGGTGAGGGTTATGATTAGGGTGACGGTTAGGTTGGGGGTGATGGTAAGGATAAATTTTAGGGTTATGCTGAGGGTGAGGGTTACGGTTAGGGTGAGGGTTAGGATTAGGGTGAGGGTAAGGGTTAGGTTTAGGGTGAAGGTGAGGGTTAGATTGAGGATTAGTGTGAGGTTTAGGGTGAGGATGAGAGTTAGGGTTAGGGTGGGGGCTAGGGTGAGGGTGAGGGTTAGGGTTAGTGTGAGGTTTAGTGTTAGGTTTAGGGTTAGTGTTAGGTTGAGGGTTAGGGTTAGGGTTAGGGTTAGGTTTAGTGGTAGGGTTAGGGTTAGGGTTACGGTGAGGCTAAGCAGGTGGGTTTGGGTTGGGGTTAGGATGAGGTTCAGGTTTAGCATTAGGTTAGGGTTAGGGTTAGCATGAGGGTGAGGTTTAGGGTTAGAGTTAGGGTTAGTGTTAGGGTTAGGGTTCGGTTATTGTTAGGATTAGGGTAAGGGATAGGGTTAGGGTTAGGCTTAGGCTTAAGCTAAGGCTTAGACTGAGCATGAGTGTGAGGGTTAGGATTAGGGTTAGGGTTAGTTTGAGGTTTTGGTTTAGGTTTAGGGTTAGGGTGAGGGTTAGTGTTAGGGATAGGGTTAGGTTTAGAATTAGAGTTAGGGTGAGGTTGAGTGTGAGCATTAGGGTTAGGGTTAGGGTTAGGCGTAGAGTTAGGGTTAGGTTTTGGTTTAGGGTGAGGGTGAGGCTGAGGACTAGGTTTAGGTTTAGGGTTAGGGTTAGGGTTAGGGTTACAGTGAGGGTTAGGTTTATGGTTAGGGTGAGAGTTAGCGTTAGGTTGAGGGTTAGGGTTAGGATTAGGTTTAGGGTGAGGGTGAGCGTTAGGGTTAGTTTTAGGGTGAGTTTTAGGATGATGGTTAGGGATAGGATTAAGGTTAGGGTGAGGGCTAGGCTGAGGGTGAGGTTTAGGATTAGGGTTAGGGTGAGTTTTAGTGTTAGTGTTAGGGTTAGGGTTAGGGTGAGGGTTAGGGTTATTGTTAGGTTTAGGGTTATAGTTGTAGTGAGTGTGAGGGTTAGGGTTAAGGTTAGGATGAGGTTTAGGTTTTGGTTTAGGGTTAGAGTTAGGTTTAGGATGAGGTTGAGATTTAGGGTTAGAGTTAGGGCTAGTGTTAGGGTTAGGTTTAGGGTGAGGGTTAACGTTTGGGTTAGAGTTAGGCTTAGGCTTAGACTTAGGCAGAGAATGAGGGTGAGGTTTAGGGTTAGGGTTAGGGTGAGTGTTAGGGTTATTGTTAGGGTGAGGCTTATGATGAGTTTTAGGGTTAGGATTAGGGTTAGGGTGAGGGTTAGGGTGAGGGTTAGGGTGTGGGTTACGTTAAAGGGTAGGGTTAGATTTAGGATTAGGGTTAGGGTGATGGTGAGTGTGAGGGTTAGGGTTAGGGTTAGGGTTAGGCTTAGGGTAAGGGTGAGGTTTTGGGTTAGATTGAGGGTGAGGCTGAGGATTAGGGTTACGGTTAGGGTTAGGTTTAGGGTTAGGGTTAGGGTTAGGGTTAGGTTTAGGTTTAGGGTTAGGGTTAAGTAATGGCTTAGGCTTAGGCTGAGAGTGAGGGTGGGGGTGGGGGTGTGGATTTGTTTTAGGGTTAGGGTTATGGTTAGGAGTATTGTTAGTGTTATGATTAGGGTTTATTTTGCCTTGTGGGTGAGGCTGAGGGTGAGGGTTATAATTAGTGTTAGTGTTAGTGTTAGGGTTAGTGTTATTGTTAGTGTTAGGGTTAGAGTTACGGTGAGTTTGAGCGTCAGGGTGAGGGTTACGGTTAGGTTGAGTTTTAGGGTGAGGTATAGGGTTAGGGTTAGGGTTAGTGTTAAGGTGAGGGTGAGGTTTAGGGTTAGAGTTAGGGTTACGGGGAGGGTTAGGTTGAGGTTTAGGGTTAGGGTTAGTGTGAGGGTTAGGGTGAGGGTGAGGGTTAGGTTGAGATTTAGCAATAGGGTTAGGTTTAGGGTTAGGTTTAGTGTTAGGGTGAATGTAAGGCTTAGTGTGAGGGTTAGGCTTATGCTTAGGGTTATGCTGAGGGTGAGGGTGGAGGTGAGGAATAGGGTTAGGGTGATGTTTAGGGTTAAGGTTAGTTTTATTGTTAGGGTTAGTGTTACAGTTAAGGTGAGGTTGAGGGTGCGGGTGAGGGTTAGGGTGAGGGTTAGGATGAGGGTTAGGGTTAGGATTAGGGTTAGGGTGAGGGCTAGGCTGAGGGTGAGGTTTAGGATTAGGATTAGTGTGCGGTTTTGGGTTAGGGTTAGGGTGAGGGTGAGGTTTACAGTTAGATTTAGGGTTAGGGTGAGACTGAGGTTGAGGGTTAGGGTTAGGGTTAGTGTTAGAGTTAGGGTTAGAGTGAGGGTTATGTTGAGGGTGAGGGTTAGGCTTAGAGTTAGGATTAGGATTAGGGTAAAGGTTAGGGTGGCTGTGAGGGTTAGTGTTAGGGTTAGGGTTAGGCTTAGGTTTAAGTTGAGGATGAGGGTAAGGGTGAGGGTTTGGGTAAGGGTGAGGGTTAGGGTTAGGTTTAGGGTGAGAATTAGGGTTCGGTTAAGTTTAGGGTTAGGGTGAGGGTTAGGGTCAGTGTTAGGGTTATTGTTAGGGTTAGGGTTAGGATGAGGTTTAGGTTTAGGTTATGTTTAGAGTTAGGTTTAGGATGAGGGTGAGATTTAGGGTTAAAGTTAGGGTTAGTGTTAGGTTTAGGTTTAGGGTGAGGGTTAACGTTTGGGTTAGGGTTAGGCTTAGGCTTAGGCTGAGCTTGAGGGTGAGGTTTAGGGTTAGGGTTAGGGTGAGGGTTAGGGATAGGTTTAGGGTGAGGTCATTGATGAGTTTTAGGGTTAGGATTAGGCTAAGGGTGAGGGCTAGTTTGAGGGTTAGGGTGAGGGCTAGGGCTAGGGATAGGGTTAGGTTTAGGATTAGGGTTCGGGTGAGGGTGAGTGTGAGAGTTAGGGTTAGGGTTAGGTTTAGGCTTAGAGTTAGGGGGAGGGTTAGGGTTATGGTTTGGGTTAGGGTGAGGGTGAGGCTAAGGATTAGGGTTAAGTTTAGAGTTAGGTTTATGGTTAAGTTTAGGTTTAGGGTTAGTTTTAGGGTTAGGGTTAGGGTTACGGTGAGGGTTAAGGTTAGGGTTAGGGTTAGGTTTAGGCTTAGGTTTACGGTGAGGGTTAAGGTTAGGGTTAGGGTTAGGCTTAGGGTTAGGCTGAGGGTATGGATTGGGGTGATGATTAGAGTTAGGTTTAGTGTTAGGCTTAGGGTTAGGTTTATTGTTAGAGTTATATTTAGGTTTAAGTTTGCGGTGAGGGTGAGGCTGAGGGTGAGAGATATCTATCGTTAGGGTTAGGGTTAGAGTTAGTGTTATTGTTAGGGTTAGGGTTAAAGTTACGGTGAGTTTGAGGGTGAGGGTAAGTAAGGGTTAGTGTTAGGGTGAGGTTTAGGGTTAGGGTTAGGGTTAGGGTGAGTGTGTGGTTTAGGGTTAAAGTTATTGTAAGGGGGAGGGTTAGGGTAAGGTTTAGAGTTAAGGTTAGTGTTTATGTTAGTGTGAGGGTGAAGGTTATGTTGAGGTTGAAGGATAGGGTTACCTTTAGAATGAGGGTCAGTTTGAGGGTGAGTGTGATTGTTAGGGTGAGGGTTAGCCATACGCTTAGGGTTAGGCCCAGTGTGACGGTGGGGTGAGGATTAGGGTTAGGGTGATGGTTTGGATTAGGGTTAGTGTTATTTTTAGGGTTAGGGTTAGAGTTAAAGTGAGGGTGAGGGTGCGGGTGAGGGTTAGGGTTAGGGTTAGGTTGGGGGTTAGGCTTAGCATTATGGTTAGGTTGAGGGTAAGGTTTAAGGTTAGAATTAGGGTTAGCATGAGGCTGAGGGAGAGGGTGAGTGTTAGGGTTAGGGTTAGGATTAGACTTAGGATTAGGGTTAGGGTGAGTGTGAAGTTTAGTGTTAGCCTTAGGTTTAGGCTGAGGGTGAGGGTGAGGGTGAGTGTTAAGGTTAGTTTGAATGTTAGGGTTAGGGTTAGGGTGTGGTTTAGTGTTAGTGTTAGAGTTAGGGGTAGGGTGAGGGTGAGGTTTAGGTGTAGAGTTAGGGCTAGGGTAAGGTTTAGGTTGAGTGTTAGTGTTAGGGTCAGTGTTAAGGTGGGGGTGATGGTAAGAGTAAACTTCAGCGTTAGGCTAAGTTTGAGGGTTAAGGTAAAAGTGAGGGTTAGGGTGAGGGTTAGGGTTAGGTTTATGGTGAGAGTTTGGGTTCAGGTTAAGTTTAGGGTTAGGGTGAGGGTTAGGGTGAGGGTTAAGGTTAGGGTGAGAGTTAGGGTTAGGTTGAGGGTTAGGGATATGATTAGGGTTAGGGTGAGGGTGAGGGTTAGGGTTAGTGTTAGGGTGAGGGTTAGGATGAGGGTTAGGGTTACGATTAGGGTTAGGGTGAGGGCTAGGCTGAGGGTGATGTTTAGGATTAGGGTTAGGGTGAGGTTTAGCATTAGGGTTAGGGTGAGGGTGAGGGTGAGGGTGAGGTTTAGGGTTAGATTTAGGGTTAGGTTGAGACTGAGGTTGAGGGTTAGGATTAGGGTTAGTGTTAGAGTTAGGGTTAGGGTGAGAGTTAGGTTGAGGGTTCGGGTTAGGCTTAGGGTTAGGATTAGGATTAGAGTAAGGGTTTTGCTGAGTGTGAGGGTTAGGGTTAGGGTTAGGCTTAGGTTTAGGCTGAGGGTGAGGGTGAGGTTGAGGCTTAGGTTAAGAGTGAGGTTTAGGGTTAGGGTTAGGGTGAGAGTTAGGGTTCGGTTAAGTTTAGGGGTAGGGTGAGGGTTAGGGTTAGGGTTTGGGTTAGGGTGAGGGTGAGGCAAAGATTTAGGCTTAGGTTTAGGGTTAGGTTTAGGTTTAGGGTTAGTGTTAGGGTTATGGTTAGGGCTACGGTGAGGGTTAGGGTTAGGGTTACATTTACGGTTAGGCTTAGTGTTAGGCTGAGGATGAGGGTGAGGGTGAGGGTTAGGGTTAGGGTTAGGGTGAGGTTTAGGATAAGGTTTAGTGTTAGGATTAGGGTATGGGTGAGGGCTATGGTGAGGGTTAGGGTGAGGGCTAGGGATAGGGATAGGGTTAGGTTTAGGATTAGGGTTAGGGTGAGGGTGAGTGTGAGAGTTAGGGTTAGGGTTAGGTTTAGGCTTAGAGTTAGGGTGAAGGTTAGGGATAGGGTTTGGGTTAGGGTGAGGGTGAGGCTGAGGATTAGGGTTAGGTTTAGGGTTAGGTTTAGGGTTAGTGTTAGGGTTAGTGTTAGGGTTAGGGTTAAGGTGAGATTAGGGTTAGGGTTAGGCTTAGGCTTAGGGTTAGGCTCAGGGTGACTTTGGGGCTGAAGATTAGAGTTAGGGTTAGGGTTAGGGTTAGGGCTAGGCTTCTTGTTAGGGTTATGTTTAGGTTTTAGTTTGCGGTGAGGGTGAGATTGACGGTGCGTGTTATCGTTAGGGTTAGGATTAGGGTTAGTGTTATTCTTAGGGTCAGGGTGAGAGTTCCGGTGAGGTTGAGCGTGAGGGTGAGGGTTAGGGTTAGGTTGAGGTTTAGGGTTAGAGTTAGGTTTAGGGGGAAGGTTAGGGGGAGATATAGGGTTAGGGTTAGTGTTAGGGTTAAGTTGAGGGTGAGGGTTAGGTTGAGGTTTAGGGATAGTGTTAGGTTTAGGATTAGGTTTAGGGTGAGAGTGAGTGTAAGACTTAGGGTGAGGGTTAGGCTTAGGCTTAGGGTTAGGCTTAGGGTGAGGGTCGGGGTGAGGAATAGGGTTAGGGTGATGATTAGGCTTAAGATTAGTTTTATTGTTAGGGTTAGTGTTAGAGTTAAGGTGAGGGTGAGGGTGCGGGTGAGGGTTACGGTGAGGGTTAGGATGAGGGTTATGGTTAGGATTAGGGTTAGGGTGAGTGCTAAGCTGAGGGTGAGGTTTAGGATTAGGTTTAGAGTGAGGTTTAGGGTTAGGGTTAGGGTTAGGGTTAGGGTTAGGGTTAGGGTGAGGGTTAGGTTTATTGTTAGGGTTAGGGTTGGGGTTAGGGTTACAATTGTATTGAGGGTGAGGGTTAGGGTTAAGGTTAGGATGAGGTTTAGGTTTTGGGTTAGGGTTAGAGTTAGGTTTAGGATGAGGATGAGATTTAGGGTTAGAGTTAGGGTTAGTGTTAGGGTTAGGTTTAGGGTGAGGGTTAACCTTTGGGTTAGGGTTAGGCTTAGGCTCTAGACTTAGGCAGAGAATGGGGGTGAGGTTTATGGTTAGGGTTAGGGTGAGTGTTAGGGTTAGGGTTAGGGTGAAGCTTATGATGAGTTTTAGTGTTAGGATTAAGGTTAGGGTGAGGGCTAGTGTGAGGGTTAGGGTGTGGGTTACGTTTAGGGGTAGGGTTAGATTTAGGATTAGGTTTAGGATGAGGGTGAGTGTGAGGGTTAGGGTTAGGCTTAGGCTTAGGGTTAGGGTGACGTTTTGGGTTAGGTTGAGGGTGAGGCTGACGGTTAGGTTTAGGGTTAGGGTTAGGATTAGGGTTAAGGTCAGGGTAAGGGTTAAGTTGAGGGTTAGGCTTAAGCTTAGGCTTAGGCTGAGCGTGAGGTTGAGGGTGTGTATTAGGGTTAGGGTTAGGGTTATGGTTAGGGGTATTGTTAGTGTTATGGTTAGGGTTTAGTTTGCGTTGAGGGTGAGGCTGAGGGTGAGGGTTATAATTAGTGTAAGGGGTAGGGTTAGGGTTAGTATTATTGTTAGTGTTAGGGTTAGAGTTACGATGAGTTTGAGCGTCAGGGTGAGGGTTAGGGATAGGTTGAGTTTTAGGGTGAATTATAGGGTTAGGGTTAGGGTTAGTGTTAAGGTGAGGGTGAGGTTTAGGCTTAGAGTTAGTGTTAGGGGGAGGGTTAGGTTGAGGTTTCGGGTTAGGGTTAGTGTGAGGGTTAGGGTGAGGGTGAGGGTTAGGTTGAGATTTAGCAATAGGGTTAGGTTTAGGGTTAGATTTAGTGTTAGGGTGAATGTAAGGCTTAGGGTGAGGGTTAGGCTTACGCTTAGGGTTATGCTGAGGGTGAGGGTGGGGGTGAGGAATAGGGTTAGGGTGATGTTTAGGGTTTAGGTTAGTTTTATTGTTAGGGTTAGTGTTAGTGTTAAGTTGATGGTGAGGTTGCGGGTGAGGGTTAGGGTAAGGGTTAGGATGAGGGTTAGCGTTAGGATTACGGTTAGGGTGAGGGCTAGGCTGAGGGTGAGGTTTAGGATTAGTATTAGTGTGCAGTTTGGGGTTAGGGTTAGGGTGAGGGTGAGGTTTAGGGTTAGGGTTAGGTTTAGTGTTAGAGTTAGGGTTAGGGTGAGGGTTAGGTTGAGGGTGAGGAATAGGCTTCGAGTTAGGATTAGGATTAGGGTAAAGGTTAGGGTGGCTGTGAGGGTTAGTGTTAGGGTTAGGGTTAGGCTTGGTTTAGGCTGAGGGTGAGGGTAAGGGTGAGGGTTTGGGTAAGGGTGAGGGTTAGGGTTAGGTTTAGGGTGAGAATTAGGGTTCAGTTAAGTTTAGAATTAGGGTGAGGGTTAGGGTTAGGGTTAGGGTTATTGTTAGGATTAGGGTTAGGTTTAGGGTTACAGTTACAGTGAGGGTGAGGGTTAGGTTTAGGCTTAGGATGAGGTTTAGGTTTAGGTTATGTTTAGAGTTAGGTTTAGGATGAGGGTGAGATTTAGGGTTAGAGTTAGGGTTAGTGTTAGGGTTAGGTTAAGGGTGAGGGTTAATGTTAGGGTTAGGCTTAGGCTTAGGCTTAGGCTGAGCATGAGGGTGAGGTTTAGGGTTAGGGTTAGGGTGAGGGTTAGGGTTAGGTTCAGGGTGAGGTCATTGATGAGTTTTAGGATTAGGATTAGGCTAAGGGTGAGGGCTAGTTTGAAGGTTAGGGTGAGGGCTAGGGATAGGGATAGGGTTAGGTTTAGGATTAGGGTTAGGGTGAGGGTGAGTGTGAGAGTTAGGGTTAGGGTTAGGTTTAGGCTTAGAGTTAGGGGGAGGGTTAGGGTTATGGTTTGGGTTAGGGTGTGGGTGAGGCTAAGGATTAGGGTTAAGTTTAGTGTTAGGTTTAGGGTTAAGTTTAGGTTTAGGGTTAGTGTTAGTGTTAGGGTTAGGGTTACGGTGAGGGTTAAGGTTAGGGTTAGGTTTAGGCTTAGGCTTAGGCTTAGGGTTAGGCTGAGGGTGAGGGTGAGGGTGAGGTTTAGGGTTAGGGTTACGGTGAGGTTTAGGTTGAAGTTTAGTGTTAGGATTAGGGTAAAGGTGAGGGCTATGGTGAGGGCTAGGGTGATGGCTATGGATAGGAATAGAGTTAGGTTTAGGATTAGGGTTAGGGTGAGGGTGAGGGTGAGAGTTAGGGTTAGTGGTAGGTTTAGTCTTAGAGTTAGGGTGAGGATTAGGGTTAGGTTTTGGGTTAGGGTGAGGGTGAGGCTGAGGATTGGGGTTAGGTTTAGCGTTAGGTTTAGGTTTATGGTTAGGGTTAGTGTTAGGGTTAGGGTTACGGTGAGGTTTAGGGTTATGGTTATGGTTAGGCTTAGGGTTAGGCTGAGGCTGAGGGTTGGGGTGAGGATTAGAGTTAGGGTTAGGGTTAGGCTTAGGGTTAGGTTTATTGTTAGAGTTATAATTAGGTTTAAGTTTGCCGTGCGGGTGAGGCTGAAGTTGAGGGTTATCGTTAGGGTTAGGGTTAGGGCTAGTGTTATTGTTAGGGTTAGGGTTAAAGTTACGGTGAGTTTGAGGGTGAGGGTGAGGGTTAGGGTGAGTGTGAGGTTTAGGGTTAGAGTTATTGTTAGTGGGAGGGTTAGGGTGAGGTTTAGAGTTTAGGTTAGTGTTTGGGTTAGTGTGAGGGTGAAGGTTATGTTGAGGTTGAGGGATTGGGTTACCTTTAGGATGAGGGTCAGTTTGAGGGTGAGTGTGAGGGTTAGGGTGAGTGTTAGGCTTACGCTTAGGGTTAGGCCGAGGGTGAAGGTGGGGTGAGGATTAGGGTTAGGGTGATGGTTCGGGTTAGGTTTAGTGTTATTTTTAGGCTTAGGGTTAGAGTTACGGTGAGGTTGAGCGTGAGGGTGAGGGTTAGGTTTAGGTTGAGGTTTAGGGTTAGAGTTAGGGTTAGGGGGAGGGTTTGGGTGAGGTTTAGGGTTAGGGTTAGGGTTAGGGTTAGGGTGAGGGTGAGGGTTAGTTTGAGGTTTAGGGATAGGGTTAGGTTTAGGATTAGGTTTAGGGTGAGTGTGAGTGTAAGGCTTAGGGTCAGGGTTAGGCTTAGGCTTAGGTATAGGCTTAGGGTGAGGGTGGGGGTGAGGAATAGGGTTAGGGTGATGGTTAGGGTTAAGATTAGTTTTATTGTTAGGGTTAGTGTTAGAGTTAAGGTGAGGGTGAGGGTGCGGGTGAGGGTTACGGTGAGGGTTAGGATGAGGGTTATGGTTAGGATTAGGGTTAGGGTGAGTGCTAAGCTGAGGGTGAGGTTTAGGATTAGGTTTAGGGTGAGGCTTAGGGTTAGGGTTAGGTTTGGGGTTAGGGTGAGGGAAAGGATTAGGGTTAGATTTAGGGTTAGGTTGAGACTGAGGTTGAGGGTTAGGGTTAGGGTTAGTGTTAGAGTTAGTGTTAGGGTGAGGGTTAGGTTGAGGATGAGGGTTAGGCTTAGAGTTAGGAATAGGATTAGGGTAAGGGTTAGGGTGACTGTGCGTGTTAAGGTTAGGTTTTGGTTTAGGCTTAGGTTTAGGCTGAGGGTGAGGGTACGGGTCAGGGTTAGGGTAAAGTTGAGGGTTAAGGTTAGTGTTAGGGTGAGAGTTAGGGTTCAGTTAAGTTTAGAGCTAGGGTGCGGGTTAGGATTAGGTTTAGGGTTATTTTTAGGGTTAGGGTTAGGGTTAGGGTTACAGTTACAGTGAGGGTGAGGGTTAGGGTTAGGGTTAGGATGAGGTTTAGGTTTAGGTTATGTTTAGAGTTAGGTTTAGGATGTGGGTGAGATTTGGGGTTAGAGTTCGGGTTAGTGTTAAGGTTAGGTTTAGAGTGAGGGTTAACATGAAGGTTAGGGTTAGGGTTAGGGTTAAGCTTAGAGTTAGTTTGACGGTTATGGTTAGGGTTTGGGTTAGGGTGAGAGTGAGGCTGAGGTTTGGGGTTAAGTTTAGGGTTACGTTTAGGGTTAGGTTTAGGTTTAGGGTTAGTGTTAGTGTTAGGGTTAGGGTTAGGGTTTCGGTGAGGGTTAGGGTTAGGGTTAGGTTTAGGGTTAGGCTTAGGCTTAAGGTTAAGCTGAGGATGAGGGTGAGGGTGAGGTTTAGGGTTAGGGTTAGTGTGAGGTTTATGATGAGGTTTAATGTTAGCAATAGGGTAAGGGTGAGGGCTATGGTGAGGTTTAGGATGAGTGCTAGGGATAGGAATAGAGTTAGGTTTAGGATTAGGGTTAGGGTGAGGGTGAGGGTTAGGGTGAGGGTTAGGGTGAGGGTTAGGTTTAGGGTTAGGGTGATAGTTAGGGGGAGGTTTAGGGTTAGGGTTAGGGTTTGGGATAGAATTAGGATTAGGTTGAGGCTGAGTTTGTGTGTTAGCTTTAGGTCTAGTGTTAGGCTTAGGTTTAGGCTGAGGGTGAGGGTGAGGTTGAGTTTTAGGATTAGGGTGAGGGTTAGGGTTAGGGTTAGTGGGAGGATTAGAATGTGGGTTAGGTTTAGGATTAGGATTAGGGTAAGGGCTAGGGTGAGGGTGAGTTTTAGGCTTAGGGTTAGGTTGAGGTTTACGGTTAGGGTTACTGTTAGGGTGAGGGTGAGTTTTAGGGTCAGAGTTAGGGTTAGCCTGAGGCTGAGGGTGAGGATTAGGGTTAGGGTGAGTGTTAGGTTTAGGGTTAGGGTGAGGGTTAAGCTGAGGCTGCGGGTTAGGTTTAGGGTTAGGATTAGGATTAGGGTTAGTGTTTCAGTGAGTGTGATGGTTAGGGATAGTATTAGGTTGAGGGTTAGGGTTAGGGTGAGGTTTAGTGTTTGGGTTAGGGTTAGAGTTAGGCTTAGGGTTAGGGTGAGGTTTAGGGGTAGAGTTAGGGTTAGGGAGGTGGGTTTGGGTGAGGGTTATGATTAGGGTGAGTGTTAGGGTGGGGATGATGGTAAGCCAAAAATGAGGGTTATGCTGAGGGCGAGGGTTATTGTAAGGGTGAGGGTTTGGGTTAGGGTGAGGGTTAGGGTTAGGGTTAGGGTGAAGGTGAGGGTTGGATTGAGGATTAGTGTTAGGGTTAGTGTGAGTTTTAGGGTGAGGATGAGAGTTAGGGTTAGGGTGAAGTCTAGGATGAGGGTGAGGGTTAGGGTTAGTGTTAGGGTGAGGTTTAGGGTTAGGGTGATGGTTAGGGTTAGTGTGAGGGTTAGTGTTAGGGTTAGGGTTAGTGTTAGGTTGAAGGTTAGGGTTAGGGTTAGGGTTAGGGTTAGGTTCAGGGTTACGGTGAGGGTAAGGGTTGGGGTTAGGATGAGGTTTAGGTTTAGGATTAGGTTTAGGGTTAGGGTTAGGGTGAGGGTGAGGTTTAGGGTTAGAGTTAGGGTTTGTGTTAGGGTTAGGTTGAGGGTTAGGGTTAGGATTAGGGTAAGGGTTAGGTTTAGGGTTAGTGTTAGGCTTAAGCTTAAGCTTAGGGTTAGAATGAGCATGTGTGTGAGGGTTAGGGATAGGGTTAAGGTTAGGGTTAAGTTGAGGTTAAGGTTTAGATTTAGGGTTAGGGTGAGGGCTAGGGTGAGGGTTAGGGTAAGGGTTAGGGTTAGGGATAGGGTTAGGTTTAGGATTATGGTTAGGGGGAGGTTGAGTGTGAGAGTTAGGGTTAGGGTTAGGGTTAGGTTGAGGGTTAGGGTTAGGTTTTGGATTAGGGTGAGGATGAGGCTGAGGACTAGGCTTAGGTTTAGGGTTAGGTTTAGGGTTAGGGATAGTTTTAGGGTTACAGTGAGGATTAGGGTTCGTCCGAGGGTTAGGCTTAGGGTTAGGCTGAGTGTGAGGGTGGGGGTGAGGATTAGGTTTAGGGTTAGGGTTTAAATTAGGGTTATTGTTAGTGTTATGGTTTGGGTTACGTTTGCAGTGAGGGTGAGGCTGAGGGTGAGGGTTATGTCTAGGGTTAGTTATAGGCTTAGGTTTTGGCTGACAGTGATCGTGGGGGTGAGGAATATGTTTTGGGTGATGGTTAGGATTAGGGTTAGGGTGAGGGTTATGATGAGGGTAGGGTTAGGATTAGGTTTAGCCTGAGGGCTTGAGTGAGGGTGAGTGTTAGGGTTAGGGTTAGGATTAGGCTTAGGTTTAGGCTGAGGGTGAGGGTGAGGGTGAGTGTTAGGGTTAGGGTGATGGATAGGGTTAGGTTTAAGGTGAGTGTTTGGATGAGGGTTAGGGTTAGGGTGAGTGTTAGGATGAGTGTGACTGTAGGAGTAAAGGTGAGGGTTAGGCTGTGGGTGAGTGTTCCCCTAAGTGTGAGGGTTAGGATTAGGGTGATGGTTAGGGTAAGGGTTAGGGTGAGGGTTAGGGTGAGGGTGAGGGATAGATTGAGGATTAGGGTTAGGGTTGGTGTGAGGTTTAGGGTGAGGATGAGGGTTAGGTTATGGTGAGGGTTAGGGTTAGAATTAAGTTTATTGTGGGGGCTAGGGTGAGGCTGAGGGCTAGGGTTAGGGTTAGGGTGAGGTTTAGGGTTAGGGTTAGAATTAGGGTTACTGTGAGGGTTAGTGTTAGATTTAGGGTTAATGTTAGGGTGAGGGTAAATGTTAGCGTGAGGGTTAGTTTTAGGGTGAGGGTTATGTTTAGGGTGAGGTTTACGGTTAGTTTTAGGGTTATTTTTAGGTTTAGGGTTAGGGGTACGGTGAGGGTGAGGATGAGTGTTAAGGTTAGGGGAGGTTTAGGTTTAGGGTTAGGGTTAGAGTTAGGGTTAGGGTGAGTGTGAGGTTTAAGGTTAGAGTTTGGGTTCAGGTTAGGTTTAGGATGAGGGTTAGGGTTAGGGTTAGTTTTAGGTTTAGGGTTAGGGTGAGGTTAAGTGTTAGGGATATGGTTAAGATTAGGGTTAGGGTGAGGGTGAGTGTGTGGGTTAGGGTTAGGTTTTGGGTTAGGCTTAGGTTTAGGCTGAGGGTTAGGTTGAGCGGGAGGGTTAGGGTTCGGGTGAGGGTTAGGTTTAGGGTTAGTGTGAGTGTTAGGATGAAGGTTTGGTTTTGGATTAGGTTTAGGGTGAGGGCTAGGTTGAAGGTGAGTTTTAGGGTTAGGGTTAGGGTGAGGTTTAGGGTTAGGGTTAGGGTCAGTGTGAGTTGGAGGTTTAGTGTTACAGATAGGTTTAAGGTGAGTGTTAGGGTGAGGGTTTAGCTTAGTGTTAGTGTTAGAGGTAGGTTTAAGGTGAGGTTTAGGGTGAGGGTGTCTCTTAGGGTTAGGGTTAGGATTAGGATTAGGGTTAAGGAGAGGGGGAGTGTGAGGGTTAGAGTTAGGGTTAGGTTTAAGCTTAGGGTCAGGGTGAGGGTGAAAGTTAGTGGGAGGGTTAGGGTTAGGGTTAAGGTTATGGTTAGGGATAGCTTTAGGGTTAGGGTGAAGTTGAGGTTTAGAGTTAGAATTAGGGTTAGGGTGAGGCTGAGGCTGAGGGTGAGGGTTAGGGTAAGTGTTAGGATTAGGATTAGGGTTAGGGTTAGGGTGAGTGTGAGGGTTAGGGTTAGCCTTAGGTTTAGGCTGAGGGTGAGGGTGAGGGTGAGTGTTAGGGTTAGTTTGAGTGTTAGGGTTAGTTTTAGGGTGTGGATTAGTGTTAGGGATAGTGTTAGAGTTAGGGTTATGGTGAGGGTGAGGTTTAGAAGTAGAGTTAGGGTTAGGGTGAGTGTTAGGTTGAATGTTAGGGTAAGGGTGAGGTTTAGGGTGGGGGTGACGGTAAGGGTAAACATGAGGGTTAGGCTAAGTGAGAGGGTTAGGGAGACGTTTAGGGTTGGGGTTACGGTGAGTGTTAGGGATCGGGTTAATTTTAGGTTTAGGGTGAGGGTTAGGGTAAGGGTTAGGGTGAGGGTGAGAGTTAGGTTTAGGTTGAGGGTTAGGGTTAGGATTAGGGTTAGGGTAAGGGAGAGGGTTAGGGTTAGTGTTAGGGTGAGGGTTAGGATGAGGGTTAGTGTTAGTATTAGGGTTAGGGTGAGGGCTAGGGTGAGGTTTAGGTTTAGGGTTAGGGTGAGGTTTACGGTTAGGGTTAGGTTTAGGGTTAGGGTGAGGGTGAGGTTTAGGGTTAGGTTTAGGGTTAGGTTGAGACTGAGGTTGATGGTTAGGGTTTGGGTTAGTGTTAGAGTTAGGGTTAGGGTGAGGGTTAGGTAGAGGGTGAGGGTTAGGTTTAGGGTTAGGATTAGGATTATGGTAAGGGTTAGCGTGATTGTGAGGGTTAGGGTTAGGGTTAGGCTTAGGTTTAGGCTGAGGGTGAGTGTGATGTTTAGGGTTAGTGTGAGGGTTAGGGTTAGGGTGAGAGTTAGGGTTCGCTTAAGGTTAGGGTTAGGTTGAGGGTTAGGGTTAGGGTTAGGGTTATTGTTAGGGTTAGGGTTAGGGTTAGGGTTACAGTTACAGTGAGGGTGAGGGTTAGGGTTAAGGTTAGGATGAGGTTTAGGTTTGGGGTTAGGGTTAGAGTTAGGTTTAGGATGAGGGTGAGATTTAGGGTTACAGTTAGGGTTAGTGTTAGGGTTACCTTTACCATGAGGGTTAACGTTAGGGTTAGGGTTAGGCTAGGTTTAGGCTTAGGCAGAGAATGAGGGTGAGGTTTAGGGTTAGGGTTAGGGTGAAGGTTAGGGTTAGGGTTAGGGTGAGGCTTAGGATTAGTTTTAGGGTTAGGATTAGGGTTAGGGTGAGGGCTAGGATGAGGGTAGTTGTGGGTTAAGTTTAGGGATAGGGTTAGGTTTAGGATTAGGTTTAGGGTGAGGGTGAGTGTGAGAGTTAGGTTTAGGGTTAGGCTTAGGGTTAGGGTGAGGTTGTGGGTTAGGTTGAGGGTGAGGCTGAGGATTACGATTAGGTTTAGGGTGAGGGTTAGGGTTAGGTTTAGGGTTATGGTTATGGTTAGGGTTAAGTTGAGGGTTATGCTTAGGCTTAGGCTTAGGCTTAGGCTGAGGGTGAGGGTGGGGTGTGGATTATGGTTAGGTTTAGGGTTAGCGTTAGGGGTATTGTTAGTGTTATGGTTAGGGTTAAGTTTGCGATGAGGGTGAGGCTGAGGGTGAGGGTTATGATTAGTGTTAGGGGTAGGGATAGGGTTAATGTTATTGTTAGGATTAGGGTTAGAGTTACGGTGAGGTTGAGCATGAGGGTGAGGTTTAGGGTTAGGTTGAGTTTTAGGGTGAGGTTTAGGGTTAGGGTTAGGGTTAGTGTGAGCGTGAGGTTTAGGATAAGAGTTAGTATTAGGGGGAGGGTTAGGGGGAGGGTTAGGGTTAGGGTTAGTGTTAGGGTTAGGGTGAGGGTGAGGGTTAAGTTGAGGTTTAGGGATAGGCTTAGGTTTAGGATTAGGTTTAGGGTGAGATGAGTGTAAGGCTTAGGGTGAGGGTTAGCCTTAGGCTTAGGGTTCGGCTGATGGTGAGGGTGGGGGTGAGTAATAGTGTTAGAGTGATGGTTAGGGATAACGTTAGTTTTATTGTTAGCGTTAGGTTAGAATTAAGGTGAGGGTGAGGGTGCGGGTGAGGGTTAGGGTTAGGATTAGACTTAGCTTGAGGGTGAGGTTTAGGGTTAGATATAGGGTTAGTTGGAGGGTTAGGGTGAGTGTTAGGGATAGGGTTAAGTTTAGGCTTAGGCTTAGGGTGAGGGTTAGGGTTAGGGTTTGTGGTAGGGAGAGGGTGAGGCTGAAGATTAGGGTTTGGTTTAGGGTTAGGTTTAGGGTTAGGTTTAGGTTTAGGGTTAGTGTCATGGTTAAGGTTAGGGTTAGGGTTACAGTGAGGGTTAGGGTTATGGTTCGGGTTAGGCTTAGGGTTAGGCTGAGTGTGAGGGTGAGGGTGAGGTTTAGGGTTAATGTTAGAGTGAGGTTTAGGATGAGGTTTAGTGTTAGGATTAGGGTAAGTGTGAGGGCTATGGTGAGGGTTAGGGTGAGGGCTAGTTATAGGAATACAGTTAGGTTTAGGATTAGGGTTAGGGTGAGGGTGAGTGTGAGAGTTAGGTTTAGGTTTAGGGTTACTCTTAGGGTTAGGGTTAGGGTTAGGGTTTCGGTGAGGGTTAGGGTTAGGGTTAAGCTTAGGGTTAGGCTGAGGGTGAGGTTGTGGGTGAGGATTAGAGTTAGGGTTAGGGTTAGGCTTAGGGTTAGGGTTATTGTTAGGGTTATGTTTAGGTTAAAGTTTGCGATTAGGTTGAGGCTGAGGGTGAGTATTATTGTTAGGGTTAGTGTTAGGATTAGTGTTATTCTTAGGGTCAGGGTTAGAGTTACGGTGAGGTTGAGGGTGAGGGTGAGGGTTAGGGTTAGGTTGAGGTTTAGGGATAGGGTTAGGGTTAGGGTGAGGGTGAGGTTGAGGGTTAGAGTTATTGTTTGGGGGAGGGTTAGGGTGAGGTTTAGGGTTAGGATTAGTGTTTGGGTTAGTTTGAGGTTGAAGTTTAGGTTGAGGTTGAGGGATAGGTTTACCTTTAGGATTAGGGTTAGATTGAGGGTGAGTGTGAGGGTTAGGGTGAGGGTTATGCTTACGCTTAGGTTTAGGCTGAGGGTGAGGTTGGGGTGAGGATTAGGGTTAGGGTGATGGTTCGGGTTAGGGTTAGTGTTATTTTTAGGGTTAGGGTTAGAGTTACAGTGAAGGTGAGGGGGCGGGTGAGGGTTAGGGTTAGGGTTAGGGTGGAGGTTAGGTTTCGATATACCGTTTGGGGGAGGGTTAGGGTGAGTGTTAGGATTAGGCTTAATGTTAGGATTAGGTTGAGGGTGAGGGTTAGGTTGAGGTTTTGGGTTAGGGTTAGGGTTAGTGTGAGGGTTAGTGTTAGTGTTAGGGTTAGTGTTAGGATAAGGGTAAGTGTTAGGTTGAGGGTATGGGTTAGGGTGAGGGTTATGGTAAGGGTGAGGGTTAGGATTAGGTTTAGGGTTATTGTTAGGGTTAGGTTTAGGGTTACGGTTACTGTGAGGTTGAGGGTTAGGGTTAGTGTTAGGTTGAGGTTTAGGTTGGGGTTAGAGTTATAGTTAGGGTTTGGGTGAGGGTGAGGTTTAGGGTTATAATTAAGGTTAGGGTGAGGGTTAGGGTTAGGGTTAGGGTGATAGTTAGGGGGAGGGTTATGGTTAGTGTTAGGGTTAGGGATAGGATTAGGATTAGGTTGAGGGTGAGTGTGTTTGTTAGGGTTAGGTCTAGGTTTAGGCTTAGGTTTAGTCTGAGGGTGAGCATGAGGTTGAGGGTTAGGGTGAGGTTAAGGTTTAGGGTTAGAGGAGGTTTAGTATGAGGTTTAGGGTTAGGATTAGAGTTCGGGTAAGGGCTAGGGTGAGGGTGAGGTTTAGGGTTAGGGTTAGGGTGAGGTTCATGTTCATGGTTAGGGTGACGGTGAGGTTCGGATATAGAGTTAGGGTTAGGGTGAGGGTGACGGTGAGGGTTAAGGTTAGGGATAGTGTTAGTTTTAGAGTTAGGGTTAGGGTGAGGGTTAGGGTGAGGGTGAGGGTTTGGGATAGGTTTAGGATTAAGTTTAGGGTTCGGGTTAGGCTTAGGGTGAGGGTGAGGGTGAGGGTTAGGGTGAGGATGAGGGTTAGTGTTAGGGTGAGGGTTAGGGTGAGAGTGAGGGTTAGGGATAAGGTTAGAATGAGGGTTAGGGTTAGGGTGATTGTTAGGGTTAGTGTGAGGGTTAGTGTTAGGGTTAGGGTTAGTGTTAGTGTGTGGGTAAGTTTTAAGGTGAGGGTTAGGGTTAGGGTGAGGTTATTGTTAAGGTTTGGGTTAGAGTTACGGTTATGGTGAGGGTGAAGTTGAGGGTTCGGGTTAGGGTTAGGATGAGGTTTAGGAAAGGGTTAGGGTTAGTGTTACCATTAGGGTTACAGTGAGAGTAAGGGGGAGGGTTAGGGTTAGGGTTAGGGTTAAGTTTAGGATTTGGTTCAGGGTGAGGGTGAGTGTGTGTGTTAGGGTTAGGATTAGGGTTAGGGTTAGGGTTAGGCTGAGTGTGAGGTTGAGGGTGAGGGTTAGGGTTAGGGTGAGGGTTAGGTTTTGGGTTATGTTTAGGGTTAGGGTGAGGGTTAGGGTAAGGGTTATGGTGAGGGTGAGGTTTACGGTTAGAGTTAGAGTTAGGGTGAGGCTGAGATTGATGTTTAGGTTTAGTGTTAGAGTTAGGGTTAGGGTGAGGGTTAGGTTGAGGTTGAGGGTTAGGCTTAAGTTTAGGATTAGGATTAGCATATGGGTTAGGGTGAGTGTGAGGGTTATAGTTAGGGTTAGGCTTAGGGTTAGGCTGAGGGTGAGGTTGAGAGTCAGGGTCAGGGTTAGGTTTACGGTGAGAGTTAGGGTTTGGTTAAGTTTAGGGTTAGGGTGAGGGTTAGGGTTAGATTTATGGTGAGCTTGAGTGTTACGGTTAGGTTGAGGCTTAGGGTTAGGATTAGGGTTAGGGTAAGGGTTAAGATTAGGGTTAGGGTGAGGGTAAGGATGAGGATTAGGGATAGGGTGACGGCTAGGTTGAGGGTGAGGTTTAGGGTTAGTGTTAGATTAAGGATTAGGGTTAGAGTTAGGCTTAGGGTGAGGGTTAGTTTGAGGGTTAGGTTTATGGTGAGGATGAAGGTTAGGGTTAGGGTGAGGATGATGGTAAGGGTAAAGGTGAGGTTTACACTGCGGGTGAGGGTTAAGATAAGGGTGAGGGTTAGGGTTAGGTTTAGGGTTAGTGTAAGGGTTAGTGTTAGGTATAGGATGAGGGTTAGATTGAGGATTAGTGTTAGGGTTAGTGTGAGGTTTAGGGTGAGGATGAGGGTCAGGTTTAGGGTGAGGGTGAGAGTTAGAATTAAGGTTAGGGTGAGGGCTAGGGTAAGGGTGAGGGTTAGGGTTAGTGTGAGGTTTAGTGTAAGCCTTAGGATTAGAGTTTGGGTGAGGGAGACTTTTAGGATTATGGTTAGGGTTAGGGTTAGCTTTAGGATTAGTGTTATTGTTAGGGTTAGGGTTAGAGTTATGGTGAGGGTGAGGGTGATGGTCAGGGTGAGGATTAGGATTAGGGTTAGAGTGAGGTTTAGGTTTAGGGTTAGGATTAGGGTTATGGTGAGGGTGAGGTTTAAGGTTAGATTTAGGGTTAGTTGGAGGGTTCGGTCGAGGGTTAGTGTTAGGGTTAGTTTAAGGGTTAAGGTTGGAGTTGAGTTTTAACGTTATGATTAGGGTTTGGGTTAGGATTAGGGTGAGGGTGATGGTGAGTGTGAGGGTTAGGGTTAGGGTTAGGCTTAGGCTTAGGATTAGTCAGAGAGTGAGGTTGGGGGTAAGGATTAGGTTTAGGGTGATGGTTAGGGTTAGGATTAGGGTTAGGGTGAGGGCTAGCGTGAGGGTGAGGCTTAGCTAAGGGTTAGGCTTAAGCTTAGGCTTAGGGTTAGGCTGAGCATGAGATTGACGGTGATGGTTAGGGTTAGGGTGATGGTTAGGTTTACGGTTAGGGTGTGTGTTAGGATGAGGTTTAGGGTTAGGGTGAGGGTTAGGGTGAGGATGATGGTAAGGTTAAAGGTGAGGCTTAGGCTGAGGGTGAGGGTTACTGTAAGGGTCAGGGTTAGGGTTACGTTTAGGCTTAGGGTTAGGGTTAGGGTGAAGTGTAGGTTTAGGGTTAAGGTTAGGGTGAGGGTGAGGTTTAGGGTTAGAGTTAGGGTTAGGATGAGGCTGAGTTTGAGGGTTAGGGTTAGGGTTACTGTTTGAGTTAGGGTTAGCATGAGGGTTAGGTTCAGTGTGATGGTTACACTTAGGGTTAGGATTAGGTTTAGGGTAAGGGTTAGGAGAGTGTGACTGTTTGGGTTAGGGTAAAGTTTAGGCTTAGGGTTAGTCTAACAGAGAGGGTGAGGGTGAGGGTTAGGGTTCGGGTGAGTTAGGGTTAGGGTTAGGGTGAGAGTTAGGGTTCGGTTAAGTTTAGGGTTAGGGTGAGGGTTAGGGTTAGGGTTATGGTGAACGTGAGGGTTAGGGTTAGGTTGAGGGTTAGATTTAGGTTTAGGGTTAGGGTGAGGCTGAGGATGAGGATTAGGGTTAGAATTAGGGTTAGGATGAGGGCTAGAGTGAGGGTGAGGGTTAGGGTTAGTGTTAGATTAAGGTTTAGGTTTGGGTTAGGGTTAGGGTGAGGGTTAGCTTGAGGGTTAGGGTTACAGGGAGGGTGAGGTTTAGGGTTAGGGTGAGGGTTAGGGTTAGGATTACGGTTAGGGTGAGGGGGAGTGTTAGGATTAGGGTTAAGTTTAGGGTTAGGGTTAGGTTTATGGTTAGGTTAGTGTTGTTGTTAAGGTTTGGGTTACAGTTATGGTGAGGTTGAGGGTGAGGGTGAGGGTTAGGGTTAGGGTTAGGGTGAGGTTTAGGGTTAGGTTTAGGATTAGGGTTAGGATGAGGGTGAGGTTTAGTGTTAGATTTAGGGTTAGTTGGAGGGTTAGTTCGAGAGTTGGGGTTAAGTTTTGTATTAGGGTTAAAGTTTGAGTGAGGCTTAGATTGAGGTTTAGGGTTATGTTAGTGTTAGGTTTAGGATAAGGTGAGGTGAAGGTGAGTGTGAGGGTTAGGATTAGGGTTAGGCTTAGGCTGAGAGTGAGGGTGGAGGTAAGGATTAGGTTTAGGGTGATGGCTAGGGTTAGGGTTAGGGTGAGGGTTAGGATGAGGGTTAGGTTTAGGATTAGGATTAGAGTGAGGGCTAGGGTGAGGGGGAGGGTTAGGGTAAGTGTTAGGCTTAGGCTTAGGGTTAGGCTGAGCATTAGGTTGAGGGTTAGGTTCAGGGTTAGAGTTAGGGTATGGTTTAGGATTTGTGTGAGGGTTAGGGTTAGTGTGAGGGTTAGTGTTAGAGTTAGGGTGAGGGTAAGTGTTAGGATGAGGGGTAGGCTTAGGGTGAGGGTTATGTTTAGGTTGAGGGTTAGGGTTAGTGTTAGGGTTATTGTTAGGTTTAGGGTTAGGGTTTCGGTTACGGTGAGGATGAGGGTTAGGGTGAGGGTTAGGGTCAGGTTTAGTGTTAGGGTTAGAGTTAGAGTTAGGATTAGGTTGAGGATGACGTTTAGGGTTAGAGTTAGGTTGGGTGTTAGGGTTAGGGTGAACGTTAGGGTTAGGGTTAGGCTTAAGCTTAGGCTGATCATGAGGGTGAGGGTAAGGGTTCAGGTTAGGGTGAGGTTTAGTGCTAAGGTTAGGGGAGTGTTAGGATGAGTGTCAGAGTTAGTGTTCGGGTTAAGTTTAGGGTTAGGTTGAGGGTTAGAGAAAGGGTTACAATGAGGGTGAAGGTTAGGTTTAGGTTGAGGGTTAGGGTTAGCATTAGGGTTAGGGTGAGGGTTAGGGTGAGGATTAGAGTTAGGGTAAGGTTTAGCTTGGGGGTGATGGTAAGGGTAAATGTGAGGGTTAGGGTGAGGGTGAGGGTTACAGTGGGGTGAGGGTTAGGGTTTAGGTGCGGGTTAGGGTTAGGGGAAGGGTGTGGGTGAGTGTTAGTTTGAGGATTAGTGTTAGTTTTAGTGTGAGGCTTAGGGTGAGGGTTAGGGTTAGGGTGAGGGCTAGGGTCAGGGTGAGGGTTAGGTTTAGTTTTAGGGTGAGGTTTAGGGCTAGGGTGATGGTTAGGGTTAGTGTGAGGGTTAGTGTTAGGGTTAGGGTTAGGGTTAGGGTGAGGGTAAATGTTAGGGTGAGGGTTAGGGTTAGGGTGAGCGTTATGGTTAGGTTGAGGGTTAGGGTTAGGTTTATTGTTAGGTTTAGGGTTAGGGTTAGGGTTACGGTTACGGTGAGGGTGAGGGTGAGGGTTAGGGTTAGGGTTAGGATGAGGTTTAGGTTTAGGGTTATGGTGAGGGTGAGTGTTAGGGTTAGGGTTAGAGTTAGGTTGAGGGTAAATGCTAAGGTGAGGGTTAGGGTTAGGGTGAGCGTTATGGTTAGGTTGAGGGTTAGGGTTAGGTTTATTGTTAGGGTTAGGGTTAGGGTTACGGTTACGGTGAGGGTGAGTGTGAGGGTTAGGGTTAGGGTTACGATGAGGTTTAAGTTTAGGGTTAGGGTTAGAGTTAGGGGTAGGGTGAGAGCGAGGTTTACGGTTAGAGTTAGGGTTACTGTTAGGGTTAGGGCTAGGATGAGTGTTTGGGTTAGAGTTAGGCTTAGGCTTAGGCTTAGGCTTAGGCCGAGCAACAGGGTGAGGGTTAGGTTTAGGGTTAGGATTAGGATTAGGGAAAGGGTTAGGGTTAGGTTTAGGATTAGGCTTAGGGTTAGGTTGAGAGTGAGGGTGAGGTTGAGGGTTAGGGTTTGGGTGAGGTTTAGAGTTAGGGTTAGGGTGTGAGTTAGGGTTCGGTTAATTTTAGGGTTAGTGTTAGGGTAAGGGTTACAGTGAGGGTTAAGGATAGGGTTAGGTTGAGCGTTAGAGTTAGGGTTAGGGTGAGGGTGAGGGTGAGGTTTAGGGTTAGTTTTAGGGTGAGGCTTAGGATGAAGGTTAGGGTTAGTATTAGGATTAGGGTGAGGGCTAGGGTTAGGGTGAGGTTTAGGCTTAAGATTAGGGTGAGCTTTAGGGTTAGGTTTAGGGTTAGGGTTAGGGTGAGGGTGAGGTTTAAGATTAGAGTTAAGGTTAGGGTGAGGATGAGATTGAGGGTTAGTGTTAGGGTCATTGTTAGAGTTAGGGTTACCGCGATGGTTAGGGTGAGGTTAAGCGTTCACCTTCGTGTAAGGATTAGGTTTAGGGTAAGGTTTTGGGTGAGTGTGAGGGTTAGGGTTAGGGTGAGAGTTAGGGGTAGGGTTACGGTCAGAGTTAAGGTTCGAGTTAAGTTTACGGTTAAGGTGAGGGTTAGGCTTAGGGTTAAGGTGAGCGTGAGGATTAGGGTTAGGTTGAGGGTTAGGTTTAGGCTTAGGATTAGGGTGAGGTTTAGGGTTAGGGTTATGGTGAGGGTTAGGATGAGGATTAGGGTTAGGATTAGGTTTAGGGTGAGCACTAGGGTGATGGTGAGGATTAGGGTTAGTGTTTGGGTGAGATTTAGTCTAAGGATTAGGGTTAGGGTGAGGGTAAGGATGAGGTTTAGGGTTACAGTGAAGGTGAGGTTTAGGGTTAGGGTGAAGGTTAGGGTTAGGATTAGGGTAAGGATGATGGTGAGTTTTAGGGTTAGATTTAGGGTTAGGGGGAGGGTTAGTTCCAGGGTTAGGGTTAGGATTAATGTTAGGGTTAAGGTTAGGGTGAGGGTTAGGTTGATGTTTAGGGTTAGGGTCAGGTTTAGGGTTAGGATATTGGTTAGGGTTAAGGTATGTGAGGGTTTGGGTTAGGGTTAGGCTTAGGGTTAGGATTATGCTGAGGGTGAGGGTGGGAGTGAGGATTAGGGTTAGGGTGATTGTTAGGGTTAGGGTGAGGGTTAGGATGAGGGATAGCATTAGGATTAGGTTTAGGCTGAGGCCTAGTGTGAGGGTGAGGGTTAGAGTAAGTGTTAAGCCTAGGCTTAGGGTTAGGCTGAGCATGAGGTTGAGGGTGAAGTTTAGGATTAGGGTTTGGCTTAGGCTTAGGGTTAGGCTGAGAGTGAGGGTGAGTGTGAGGGTTAGGTTTAGGTGAGGGTTTGGGTTAAGGTTAGGGTGAGAGTTAAGGTTCGGTTAAGTATAGGGTTAGGGTGAGTGTTAGGTCTAGGATTAGTGTGAGGGTGAGGGCTCGGGTGATGGTGAGGGTTAGGGTTAGTGTTAGGGTAAGTTTTGGCTAGATTTAGGGTTTCAGTTAGGGTTAGGATGAGGCTTAGGGTTATGGTGAGGGTGAGGGTTAGGGTTAGGTTGAGGGTTTGGGTAAAGATTATGGTTAGGGTGAGGGTGAGTGTTAGGATTATGGTGAGGGTTAGGGTTAGGTTTAGGGTTAGGATTAGTGTTATTGTTAGTGTTAGGGTTAGAGTTATGGTGAGGGTGAGTGTGAGGGTTAGGTTTAGTGTTAGGGTGAGGTTTAGGGTTAGGGGTAGGATTAGGGTGAGGGTGAGCGTGAGGTTTAGGGTTAGATTTAGGGTCAGTTGGAGGGTAAGTTCGAGCGTTATTGTTAGGGTTAGTGTTAGGGTTAAGGTTAGGGTGAGGGTTAGGTTGAGGTTTAGGGTTAGGGTTAGGGTTATGATTAGGGTTAGGGTGAGGGTGAGTGTGAGGGTTAGGGTTAGGCTTAGGCTTAGGCTTAGGGTTAGGCTGAGGGTGAGCTTGGGGGTGAGGATTAGGGTTAGAGTGATTGTTAGTGTTCGAGTTAGGGTGTTAGGGTTAGAATGAGGGTTAGGGTTAGGCTTAGGGTTAGGGTGAAGGCTAGGGTCAGGGTGAGGGTTATGGTAAGGGTAAGGGTAAGGCTTAGGCTTGGGGTTAGGCTGACCATGAGGTTTAGGGTGAGGGTTAGGGTTAGGGATAAGTTGAGGTTTAGTGTTAGGGTTAGGGTTAGAGTTAGGGTTAGGGTCAGGGTGAGGTTTAGGTGTAGGGTTAGGGTCAGGGTGAGGGTTAGGGTTCGGGTGAGGGTTAGGGTGGGGGTGACGGTAAGCGTAAAGGTGAGGGTTAGGCTGAGGTTGAGTGTTATATTAAGGGTGAGGGTTATGTTTAAGATGAGGGTTAAGGTTAAGGTTAGGGTGATGGTGTGGGTTAGATTAAGGATTATTGTTATGATTAGTGTGAGGTTTAGGTTGAGGACGAGGGTTAGGGTTAGGGTGAGGGGTAGGGTGAGGATGAGGATGAGGTTTATATTGAGGACTAGTGTTAGGGTTAGTGTGAGGTTTAGGGTGAGGATGAGGTTTAGGGTTAGGGTTAGGTTTAGGATTAATGTTAAGGTTAGGCTTATGTTGAGGGTTAGGGTGGGGGTGAGGCTTAGGGTTAGTGGTAGGATTAAGATTAGGATTAGGGTTTGGGTTAGGGTTAGGGTGAGGGTTAGGTTGACGGTTGGGGTTAGGGTTAGTGTCAGGGTTAGGGTTAAGGTTAGGGTGAGGGTTAGTTTGAGGCTGAGCTTTAGGGCTAGGGTTATGGGAAGGGTTAGGATGAGGGTTAGGGTTAGGATTAGGGTTAGGGTGAGGGCTAGGTTGAGGGTGAGGTTTAGTTTTCGGATTAGGGTGAGGTTTAGGGTTAGGGTTAGAGTTAGGGTAAGGTTGAGGTTTAGGTTTAATTAGGGTAAGGGTGATGCTGAGGTTGAGGGTTAGGTTTAGGGTTAGGGTTAGATTTAGGGATAGGGTGATTGTTAGGTTTGTGGTGATGGTGAGGGTGAGGGTTAGGCTTAGGCTTATGGTTAGGATTAGGATTATGGTAAGTTTAGGGTGATTGTGATGGTTAGGGTTAGGCTTAGGCTTAGGCTTAGGGTTAGTTTGAGAGTGAGGCTGAGGGTGAGCGTTAGGGTTAGGGTGAGGGTTAGGGTTAGGATTAGGGTTAGGGTGACGGCTAGGGTGAGGTTGAGTGTTAGTGTTAGTGTTAGGGAAAGGTTTAGGGTTAGGGTTAGTTTTTGGGTTAGGGTTATGATGAGGGTTAGGGTTACAGTGAGGGTGAGGGTTAGGTTTAGTTTGAGGTTTAGGGTTAAGATTATGGTTAGGGTGAGGGTGAGTTTTAGGATTAGGGTTAGGGTTAGGGTTAGGTTTAGGGTTAGGATTAGTGTTATTGTTAGGGTTAGGGTTAGAGTTATGGTGAAGGGGAGGGGGAGGGGGAGGGGGAGGGTTAGGGTTAGGATTAGGGTGAGGTTTAGGGTTAGGTTTAGGGTTAGGGTTAGGGTGAGGGTGAGGTTTAGGGTTAGAGTTAGGGTTAGGGTAAGCCTGAGGTTGAGGGTTAGGGTTAGGGTTAGTGTTAGAGTTAGGGTTACGATGAGGGTTAGGTGGAGTGTGAGGCTTAGGGTTATTATTAGGAATAAGATTAGGGTAAGGATTAGTGTGTGTGTGATGGTTAGGGTTAGGTTTAGGTTTAGGGTTAGGGTTAGGATGAAGGTGAGGGTTCAGTTTAAGTTTGGGTTAGGGTGAGGGTTAGGGTTAGGGTTACAGTGAGCATGAGGGTTAGGGTTAGTTTGAGGGTTAGTCTAGGCTTAGGATTAGGGTGATGGTTAAGGTTAGGCTTAGGGTGAGGGTGAGGATGAGGATTAGGGTTAGGATTAGGGTTAGGGTGAGGGCTAGGGTTAGAGTGAATATTAGGGTTAGTGTTTGGGTGAGGTTTAGGTGTAGGGTTAGGGTTAGGGTGAGAGTTAGGATGAGGAATAGGGTTACAGTGAGGGTGAGGGTTAGGGTAATGGTGAGGGTTAAGATTAGAATTTGGGTTGTGTTGAGGGTGAATTTTAGGGTTAAATTTAGTGTTAGGGGGAAGGTTAGGACGAAGGTTAGGGTTAGTGTTAGGGATAAGGTAAGGGTGAGGGTTAGGTTGAGGTTTAGGGTTAGGGTTAGGTCTAGGGTTAGGGTAAGGGTGAGGGTATGTGAGGGTTAGGGTTAAGCTTAGAGTTAGGGTAGGTATGAGAGTGAGGGTGCGGGTGAGGATTAGGGTTAGGGTGATGGTTAGGGTTAGGCTTAGGGTGAGGGTTAGGATGAGGGATAGGGTTAGAATTAGGGTTCGCGTGAGGGCTAGGATGAGGATGAGGTCAAGAGTAAGGGTTAGGCTTAGGCTTAGGTTTAGGCTGAACGTGAGTTTGAGGGTGAAGGTAGGGTTAGGGTGAAGGTTAGGTTTACAGTTTTGGTGAGGGTTAGGGTTAGTGTGAGGGTTCGTGTTAGTGTTAGGGTTAGTTTTAGGGTGAGGGTACGTGTTGGGGTGAGAGTTAATGTTAGGGTGAGTTTTATGTTTAGGGTGAGGGTTAGGGTTAGGGTTAGGGTTATTGTTTAGGTTAGGGTTCGGTTAAGTTTAGGGTTAGGAAGAGGGCTAGGTTTAGGGTTAGGGTTAGGGTGAGGTTTAGGGTTAGGCTTAGGGTTAGGGTGAGGCTGAGGGTTTGGGTTAGGGTTAGGGTTACGGTGAGGGTGAAGGTGAGGTTTAGGGTTAGGGTGAGGTTTAGGGTTATGGTTAGGGTTAGTGTGAGGGTGAGGGTGAGGTTTAGGGTTAGAGTAAGGGTTAGGGTTAGGGTAAGGGTGAGGGTTATGGTTAGGGTTAGTGTAAGGTTTAGGGTGAATGTTAGGATGAGGGTTAAGTTTATGGTTTTGTGAGGTTTAGTGTTCGGGTGAGGGTGAGGGTTAGAGTTAGGTTTAGGGTGAGGTTTAGGATTAGGATTAGGGTTAGGATTAGGGTTAGGTTGAGGGCTAGGGTGAGGGTGAGGTTTAGGGTTAGTTTTTTTGTGAGGTTAGGGTGAGGGTGAGGGTTAGGATGAGGGTGAGGGTTACAGTGAGGGTGAGGGTTAGGGTTAGGGTGAGGGTTAGGCTTAGGATTTGGGTTAGGGTGATGGTGAGTTTTAGGGTTAGATTTAGGGTTAGATTTAGGGTTAGGGGGAGGTTTAGGTCGAAGATTAGGGTTAGGATTAGTGTTAGGGTTAAGGTTAGGTTGAGGGTTAGGTTGACGTTTAGGGTTAGGGTTAGGGTTAGGGTTAGGATTAGGATTAGGGTTAGGGTATGTGAGGGTTAGGGTTAGGTTTAGGGTGAGAGTTAGGGTTCGGTTAAGTTTAGGGTTAGGGTGAATGTTACGGTAAAGGTTACAGTGAGGATGAGGGATAGGGTTAGGTGGAGGGCTAGGGTTAGGATTAGGGTTAGGGTGAGGGTGAGGGTGAGGGTTAGTGTTAGTGTTAGGGTGAGGCTTAGGATGAGGTTTAGGGTTAGGATTAGGGTTAGGGTGAGGGTTAGGTTTAGTGTGAGGTTTAGGGTTAGGGTTAGGGTGAGATTTAGTGTTAGGTTTAGGGTTAGGGTTAGGGTGAGGGTGAGGTTTAAGGTTAGAGTTAAAATAGGGTGAGGCTGAGGGTGAGGGTTAGTGTTAGAGTCAGTGTTAGAGTTTGGGTTATGGTGAGGGTTAGGATGAGGATTAGGGTAAGGATTAGGGTTAGGGTGAGGGCTAGTTTGAGTGTGAGGATTAGAGTTAGTGTTTGAGTGAGGTTTAGGTTTGGGTTAGGATTAAGGTTTGGATGAGGGGGAGGTGTAGGATTAGATTTAGGGTTAGATGTAGGGTTAGGTTGAGCGTTAATGTTAGGGTTAGTGTGAGGGTTAAGGTTAGGGTTAGGTTTAGGTTGAGGATTAGTGTGATGGGTAGAGTGAAATTTAGGGTTTAGGATGAGGTTTAGGGTTAGGGTTAGGGTTAGGATTAATGTTAGGGTTAGGCTTAACTTGAGGGTTTGGGATAGGGTGAGATTTAGGGTTAGGGTTAGGATTAGGATTAGGGTTAGGGTTAGGGTGAGCGATGCGATGATGGTTAGGTTTAGGGATAGGGTTAGGCTTAGTGTTAGGCTGAGGGTGAGGGTGAGGGTGAGGGTTACGGTTAGGGTGAGGGTTAGGTTTAGGGTTAGGTTGAGAGTTAGGGTTCAGGTTAAGTTTAGGGTTAAGTGAGGGTTAGTGTAACGGTTACAGTGAGGGTGAGGGTTCGGGTTAGAATGAGGGTTAGGGTTAGGGTTAGGGTGAGGGTGAGGGTGAGTTTTAGGGTTAGTGTTAGGATGGGGGTTGGGGTTAGGATTAGGGTTAGAGTGAGGGCTAGGTTGAGGGTGAGGTTTAGGGTTAGGATTAGGGTGAGGTTTAGGGTTAGGTTTAGGGTTAGGGTAGCCTGAGGTTGAGGGTTAGGGTTAGGGTTAGTGTTAGAGTTAGGGTTACGATGAGGGTTAGGGTGATTGTGAGGGTTAGGGTTATTTTTAAGAATAGGATTTGGGTAAGGGTTAGTATGAGTGTGAGGGTTAGGGTTATGTTTAGGTTTACCCTTAGGGTTAGGCTGAGGGTGAAGGTGAGGGTAAGGGTTAGGGTTAGGGTGAGAGTTAGGGGTATCGTTAGGGTGAGGGTTAGGGTTCGGTTTAAGTTTAGGGTTAGGGTGAGGGTTAGGGTTAGGTTTACAGTGAGCATGAGGGATAGGGTTAGGTTGAGGGTTAGGGTAGGTTTAGGATTAGGGTGAGGGTTAGGGTTAGGCTAAGGGTGATGTTTAGGATGAGGATTAGCGTTAGGGTTAGGGTTAGGGTGAGGGCTAGGGTGAGGGTGATGGTTAGGGTTAGTGTTTGGGTGATGTTTAGGTTTAGGTTTAGGGTTAGGGTGAGGGTTTTGAGCGTTAGGGTTACAGTGAGGTTGAGGGTTAGGGTAAGGATTAGGGTTAGGTTTAGGATTTGAGTTGTTGTGAGGGTGAGTTTTAGGGTTAGATTTAGTGTTAGGGCGAAGGTTAGGTCGAGGGTTAGGCTTAGTGTTAGGGATAAGTTTAGGGTGACGGTTAGGTTGAGGTTTAGGGTTAGGGTTAGCGTAAGGGTGAGAGTATGTAATGGTTATGGTTAAGCTTAGGGTTAGGGTTAGGCTGAGGGTGAGGGTGCAGGTGAGGATTAGGGTTAGGGTGATGGTTAGGGTTAGGCTTATGGTTAGGGTTAGGATGAGGGATAGGGTTAGGATTAGGGTTAGGGTGAGGGCTAGGTTGAGGGTGATTGTTAGAGTAAGGGTTAGGCTTAGGCTTAGGTTTAGGCTGAGTGTGAGTTTGAGGGTGAAGATAGGGTTAGGTTGATGTTTAGGTTTAGGGTTAGGGTGAGGGTTACGGTTAGTGTGAGGGTTAGTGTTAGGGTTAGGGTTAGTGTTAGGGTTAGGTTACGGTTAGGTGAGGGTGAGGGTAAGGGTTAGGGTTAGGGTTAGGGTGAGGTTTAGGTTTATGGTTAGGGTTAGGGTGAGACTGAGGGTTTGGGTTAGGGTTAGAGTTCGTGTTATTATTTGGGTTATGGTTAGTGTTATGTTGAGGTTGACTGTGAGGGTTAGGGTTATGGTGATTTTTAGGGTTATGGTTAGGGTTAGCGTGAGGGTGAGGGTGAGGTTTAGGGTTAGAGTAAGGGTTAGGGTGATGGTTAGGGTGAGGGTTAGGGTTAGGGTTAGTGTAAGGGTTTTGGTGAGGATTAGGATGAGTGTTAAGTTTAGGGTTTGGGTGAGGTTTAGGGTTTGGGTTACAGTGAGGGTTAGGATTAGAGTTCGTGTTATTATTTGGGTTAGGGTTAGTGTTATGTTGAGGGTGACTGTGAGGGTTAGGGTTATGGTGATTTTTAGGGTTAGGTTGAGGGTTAAGATGAGGATTAGGGTTAGGATTAGGGGTAGGGTGAGGGTGAGGGTTAGGGTTAGTGTTTGGGTGAGGTTTAGGGTTAGGGTTAGGGTTAGGGTGAGGGTTAGTATGAGGGTGAGGGTTACAGTGAGTGTGAGGGTTAGGGTTAGGGTGAGGGTTAGGGTTAGTATTTGGGTTAGGGTGATGGTGAGTTTTTTGTTTAGATTTAGGGTTGGGGGAGGGTTAGGTCGAGGGTTAGGGTTAGGATTATTGTTAGGGTTAAGGTTAGGTTGAGGGTTAGGTTGATGTTTAGGGTTAGGGTTAGGATTAGGGTTAGGGTTAGGGTATGTGAGGGTTAGGGTTAGGGTTAGGCTTAGGGTTAGGGTTATGCTGAGGGTGAGGGTGGGGGTGAGGATTATGGTTAGGGTGATGGTTGGGGTTAGGGTTAGGGTGAGGGTTAGCATGAGGGATAGGGTTAGGATTAGGGTTCAGGTGAGGGCTAGCGTGAGGGTGAGGGTTA
This sequence comes from Dipodomys merriami, assembly GCF_024711535.1. Lineage (NCBI taxonomy): Eukaryota > Metazoa > Chordata > Mammalia > Rodentia > Heteromyidae > Dipodomys > Dipodomys merriami. The sequence goes on along the minus strand of NW_027202918.1, from coordinate 82,328 downwards.
GAATAAGTTTAGGCTTAGGCTTAGGGTTTGGCTGAGCATGAGCTTGAGGGTGAGGGTTCGGGTTAGGGTGAGGTTTAAGGTTAGGGTGAGGATTAGGATGATGTTTAGGATTAGGGTGAGGTTTAGGGTGAGGATGATGGTGAGGCTAATGATGAGGTTTAGACTGAGGTTGAGGTTTAAAATAAGGGTGAGATTTAGGGTTAGGTTTATGGTTATGGTTAGAGTTAGGGTGAGGGTTAGATTGAGGATTTGTGTTAGGGTTAGTGTGAGGTTTAGGGTGAGGTTGAGTTTTAGGGTTAGGGTTAGGGTTAGGATTAATGTTATGGTTAGGGTTAAGGTGAGGATTAGGGTGAGGGTGAGGTTTAGGGTTAGTGTTAGTACTAGGATTAGGGTTAGGGTTAGGGATAGGTTTAGGCTTAATGTTAGGCTGAAGGTGAGGGTGAGGGTGAGGGTTAAGGTAAGGGTGAGTGTTAAGGGTAGGGTTAGGGTGAGAGTTAGGGTTCGGGTTAAGTTTATGGCTAGGCTGAGGGTTAGATTTAGGGTTACAGTGAGCATGAGGGTTAGGGTTAGGTTGAGGGTTAGGATTAGGCTTAGGATTAGGGTGAGGGTTAGGTTTAGGGTTAGGATCAGGGTTAGGATGAGGATTGGGGTTAGGGTTAGGGTTAGGATGAGGGCTAGGGTGAGGGTGAGTTTTAGGGTGAGTGTTTGGGTGATGTTAAGGTTTATGGTTACATTTAGGGTGAGGGTATGTGAGGGTTAGGTTTAGGGTTAGGGTTAGGCTGAGGTTGAGGGTGGGGGTGAGGATCAGCGTTAAGGTGATTGTTAGGGTTAGGGTTAGGGTGAGGGTTACAATGTGGGATAGGTTTAGGATTAGGGTTAGAGTGAGGGCTAGGGTGAGGGTGAGGGTTAGAGTAAGGATTAGGCTTAGGCGTAGGGTTAGGCTGAGCGTGAGGTTGAGTGTGAGGGTTAGGGTTAGGGTGATGGTTAGGTTTATGGTTAGGGTGAAGGTTAGGATGAGGTTTAGGGTTAGGGTGAGGATGATGGGAAGGGTAAAGGTGAGGTTTAGGCTGAGGGTGAGGGTTAAGGTAAGGGTGAGGGTTAGGGTTAGGTTTAAGTTTAGGGTTAGGGTTAGCGTGAGGGTTAGATTGAGGATTAAGGTTAGGGTTAGTGTGAGGTTTAGGGTGAGGATGAGGGTTAGGGTTAGGGTGAGGGTGAGGGTTAGAATTAGGGTTAGGGTGAGAGCTAGGGTAAGGGTGTGGGTTAGAATAAGGGTTAGGGTTAGGGTGAGGTTTTAGATTAGTGGGAGGGTTAGTGTTAGTGTGAGGGTTAGTGTTAGGGTTAGTGTTAGTGTTAGAGTGATGGTAAGGGTTAGGGTGCGGGTTAATGTTAGGGTGAGAGTTATAGTTAGGGAGAGGGTTAGGGTTAGGATTAGGGTGAGGTTCAGTGTTAGGGTTAGTGTTAGAGTTAGGGTTAGAGTGAGGGTGAGGTTTAGGGTTAGAGTTAGGGTAAGGGTGAGGCTGAGGTTGAGGGTTAGTCGTAGGGTTACTGTTAGGGTTAGGGTTAGGTTGAGGGTTTATGTGAGGGTGAGGGTGATGGTGAGTGTTAGGATTAGGTTTAGGACTGGGATTAGGGTAAAGTTTAGGGTGAGTGCGAGGGTTAGGTTTAGGGTTAGGCTCAGGCTTAGGCTTAGGGTTAGGCTGAGAATGAGGGTGATGTTGAGGGTTAGGTTTTGGTTTAGGGTGAGAGTTAGGTTTCGGTTAAGTGTTAATGATAGGGTTAGGGTGAGTGTTAGGATGAGAGTTAGGATTAGGATTAAGGTTAGGTTTAGGGCTAGGGTGAGGGTGAGGGTTACGGTGATGGTTAGGTTAACTGTTAGGGTGAGGGTTAGGATGAGGTTTAGGGTTAGGGTGAGGGTTAGGGTGAGGATGATGGTAAGTGTAAAGGTGAGGTTTAGGCTGAGGGTGAGGATTAAGATACTGGTGAGTGTTAGGGTTAGGTTTAGGGTTAGGGTAAGGGTTAGTGTTAGGGTGAGGGTGAGGTTGAGATTGAGGATTAGAGTTAGGGTTAGTATGAGGTTTAGGGTGAGGATGAGGGTTAGGGTTAGGGTGAGGGTGAGCGTTAGAATTAGGGTTAGGGTGAGGGCTAGGATGAGGGTGAGGATTAGGGTTAGGGTTAGGGTTAGGGTGAGGTTTAGGATTAGGGTGAGGGTTAGGGTTAGTGTGAGGGTTAGTGTTAGGGTGAGGATAAGTGTTAGGTTGCGGGTTAGGGTTAGGGTGCGGGTTATGTTTAGGGTGAGGTTTAGGGTTAGGGTTAGGGTTATTGTTAGGTTTCGGGTTAGGGTTATGGTTACGGTGAGGGTGAGGGTGATGGTTAGAATTACAGTGAGGTTTAGTGTTAGGGTTAGGGTTAGAGTAAGGGTGAGGTTGAGGGTGATGTTTAGTGGTACATTTAGGGTAAGAATGAGGGTTAGGGTTAGGGTACGGGTAAGCGTGGGGGTGATGGTAAGGGTAAAGGTGAGGGTTAGGCTGAGGGTGAGGGTTACCGTAAGTGTTCGTGTTAGGGTTAGTGTGAGGGTTAGTGTTAGTGTTAGGGTGAGGTTGAGGGTTAGATTCAGGATTAGTGTTAGGGTTAGTGTGAGGTTTATGGTGAGGATTAAGGTTAGGTTAGGATGAAGGCTTTGGTGAGGATGAGGGTTAGAGTTTGTGTTAGGGGGAGATTTAGGGTTAGGGTGATATTTAGGGTTAGTTTGAGGGTTAGTGTTAGGGTTAAGGTTAGTGTTAGTGTGAGGGTAAGTGTTAGGGTGAGGGTTAGGTTTAGAGTGAGGGTAATGGTTAGGGTGAGGGATAGGGTTAGGATAAGTGTAAGGGTGAGGGCTAGGCTGAGGGTTAGGGTGAGGGTTAGGGTTAGGGATAGGGTTAGGTTTAGGATTAGGTTTAGGGTGGGGACGAGTGTGAGGGTTAGGATTAGGGTTTGGGTTAGGCTTAGAGTTAAGATGAGGGATAGGTTTAGGGTTTGGGTTAGGGTTAGGGTGAGGCTGAGGATTAGGGTTAGATTTAGGGTTAGGTTTAGGGTTAGTGTTAGTGTTAGGGTTAGTGTTAGTGTTACAGTGAGGGTTGGGGTTAGGGTTAGGCTTCGGCTTAGGCTTAGATTTAGGGTGAGGGTTAGGATGACGATTAGGTTTTTGATTAGGGTTAGGGTGAGGGCTATGTTGAAGGTGAGGTTTAGGGTTAGTGTCAGGGTAAGGTTTAGCTTTAGGGTTAGGGTGAGGGTGAGGGTGAGGTTTGGGTTAGGGTTAGGAGTAGGATTAGGATTAGTGTTAGGGTGAATGTGAGGGTTAAGGTTAGGGTGAGGTTTAGGGTTAGGATTAGGGTGAGTGTGAGGTTTAGGGTTAGGGTTAGGCTTAGAATTAGGCTGAGGGTGAAGGTGTGGGTTAGCGTTAGGTTTAGTGTTAGGGTGAGGTTTAGGGTTTGGGTTAGGGTTAGAGTTTGGGTTAGGGTGAGGCTGAGGTTTAGGGTTAGTGTTAGGGTTAGGGTGAGGCTGAGAATGAGGGTTAGGGTTAGGGTTAGTGTTAGGTTTTGGGTTAGTGTTAGGTTTAGGGTTAGGTTTAGGGGGAGGGTTAGGGTGAGGGTGAGGGTTAAGATTAGGATTAGGGTTAGGGTTAGGGTGAGTGTGAGGGTTAGGGTTAGGTTTAGGGTTATTCTTAGGGTTAGGCTGAGGGTGAGGGTGAGGGTGAGGTTTAGGGTTACGGTGAGGGCTAGGGTGAGGTTGAGGTTTAGGGTTAGTGTTAGGGTGAGGTTTCAGGTTAGGGTTAGGGTGAGTGTGAGGTACAGGGTTATAGTGAAGGTTAAGCTGAGGCTGAGGGTGAGGCTTAGGGTTAGGGTTAGGATTAGGATTAGTGTAAGGGTTAGGGTGAGTGTGAGTGTTTGGGTTAGGTTTAGGCTTAGGCTTACACTGAGGGTGAGGGTTAGGATGAGGGTTAGGGTTAGGATTAGGATTAGGGTGAGGGTTAGGTTAGTTTGAGGTTTAGTGTTAGGGTTAGGGTTATTGTTTGGATTAGTGTTAGGGTGAGGGTGAGGTTTATGGTTAGATTTAGGTTTAGTTGGAGGGTTAGGTCGAGGGTTAGGGTTAGGCTTAGTATTAGGATTAGGATTAGGCTGAGGGTGAGTTTGAAGTTTAGGGTTAGGGTTAGGGTTAGGTTTAGGATTAGGCTGAGGGTGAGGGTGGGGGTGAGGATTAGGGTTAGGGTGATGGTTATGGTTAGGGTTATGGTGAGGGTTAGTGTTAGTGTTAGGGTTAGAGTTAGGGTTAGGGTGAGGTTGAGGTTTAGGGGTAGAGTTATGGTTAGGGTGAGGGTTAGCGTTACAGTGAGGGTTAGTTTGAGGGTGACGGTAAGGGTAAACTTGAGGGTTAGGCTGAGAGTGAGGGTTACGGTAAGGGTAAGGGTTAGGGTTAGGTTTAGGGTGAGGTTTAGGGTGAGGGTGAGAGTTAGATTGAGTATTAGTGTTAGTGTTAGTGTGAAGTTTAGGGTGAGGATGAGGGTTAGGTTTAGGGTGAGTTCTAGGTAGAGGGTGAGGTTTAGGGTTAGGGTTAGGGTGAGGTTTAGGTATAGATTGATGTTTAGGGTTATTGTGAGGGTTAGTGTTAGTGTTAGGGTTAGTGTTAGGGTGAGGGTCAGTGTTAGGGTGAGGGTTAGGGTTAGGGTAAATGTTAGGGTGAGGGGTAGGGTTAGGGTGAGGGATATGGTTAAGGTGAGGGTTAGGGTTAGGTTTAGGATAATTGTTAGCATTAGGGATAGGGTTCCGGTTATTGTGAGTGAGGGTGAGGGTTAGGTTTAGGGCTAGGATGAGGTTTAGGGATAGGGTTAGGTTGAGTGTGAGGGTTAGGGTTAGGGTTAGGCTTACGATTAGGCTGAGGGTGATGGTTAAGTTTAGGTTGAGGGTTACGGTTATTGGGAGGGTTAGGATGAGGGTTAGGGTTAGGATTAGGGTTAGGGTGGGGGTGAGTGTGTGTGTTAGCATTAGGTTTAGGGTTAGGGTTAGGGTTAGGCTGAGGGTGAGGTTGAGAGTGAGGGCTAGGCTGAGGGTGATTTTTAGGGTTAGGGTTAGGGTGAGGGTTATGGTTAGGGTAAGGGTGAGAGTTAGGGTTCGGTTTAAGTTTAGGGTTAGGTTGAATGTTAGGGTAAGGTTTATGGTGAGGGAGATGGTTAGGGTGAGATTGAGGGTTAGGGTTTGGATTAAGGTTAGGGTGAGGGTGAGGGTGAGGGTTAGGTTTAGTGTTTGGGTGAGGGATAGGTTGAGGGTTAGGGTAAGGATTAGTGTTAGGGTGAGGGCTAGGGTGAGGCTGAGGTTTAGGGTTAGGGTTAGGGTTAGGCTTAGGCTTAGGGTTAGGCTGAGGGTGAGGATGGGGGTGAGGATTATGTTTAGGTTTGATCGTTAGGGTTAGGGTTAAGGAGAGGGTTAGGATGAGGGTTAGGATTAGGATTAGGGTTAGGGTGAGGGCTAGGGTGAGGGAGAGGGTTAGGGTTAGGATGATGGTTAGGTTTATGCTTAGGGCGAGGGTTAGGATGAGGTATAGGTTTAGGGTGAGGTTGAAGGTAAGGGTAAAGGTGAGGTTTAGGCTGACGGTGAGGGATAAGGGTGAGGGTTAGGGTTAGTTTTAGGGTGAGGGTTAAAGTTAGGGTACGTGTTATGTTTAGGGTGAGGGTTAGGGTTAGGTTTAGGGTTATTCTTAGGTTTAGGGTTAGGGTTATGTTTAATGTGAGGGTAAGGGTTAGGTTTAGGGTTACAATAAGGTTTAGTGTTAGGGTTAGGGTTAGAGTTAGGGTTAGGTTGAGGGTGAGGTTTAGGGGTACATTTAGGGTTAGGGTGAGGGTTAGGTTTAGGGTGAGTTTGAGTTAGGTTTAGGGTTCGGGTTAGGTTTATGGTTAGGATTAGTGTTATTGTTATGGATAGAGTTAGGGATAGTGTGAGGGTTAGGGTGAGGGTTAGGGTTAAAGTGAGGTTTATGGTTAGGATGAGGGTTAGGGTTAGGGTGAAGGATAGGGTGAGGGTGAGGGTTAGGGTTAGACTTAGGGTGAGTGTTAGGGTTAGGGTGATGTTTAGGGTTAATGTGAGGGGTAGTGTTAGGGTTAGGGTTAGTGTTGGGGTGAGGGGAAGTCTTACGGAGAGGGTTAGGTTTAGATTGAGGGTTATGGTTAGGGTGAGGGTTAGGGTTAGGATAAGTGTAAGGGTGAGGTCTAGGCTGAGGGTTAGGGTGAGGGTTAGGGTTAGGGATAGGGTTAGGTTTAGGATTAGGGTTAGGGTGAGTTTGAATGTGAGGGTTAGGATTAGGTTTAAAGTTAGGCTTAGAGTTATTATGAGGGTTAGGGTTAGGGTTTGGGTTAGGGTGTCGGTGAGGCTGAGGATTAGGGTTAGGTTTAGTGTTAGTTTTAGGGTTAGCTTTAGGGTTAGTGTTAGTGTTAGGGTTAGTGTTAGGGTTAGAATGAGTTTTGGGGTTAGGGTTAGGATTAGAGTTAGGCTTAGAGTTAGGGTGAGAGTTAGGATGAGGATTAGGTTTACCAGTAGATTTAGGGTGAGGGCTAGGGTGAAGGTGAGGATTAGGGTTAGTTTTAGGGTAAAGTTTAGGGTTAGGGTTAGGGTTAGGGTGTTGGTTACGATGAGGGTTAGGGTTACGGTGAGGGTGAGGGTTAGGTTTAGGGTGAGGGTTAGGGTTAGGTTTGGGGTGAGGGTGAGGGTGAGTGTTAGGGTTAGGGTGAGGTTTAGGGTTAGGGTTAGGTCTAGGATTAGTGTTATGGTGAGGGTTAGGTTTATGGTTAGACTTAGGTTTAGTTGGAGGGTTAGGTGGAGGGTTAGGGTTAGGGTAAGTATTAGGGTTAAGGTTAGGTTGAGGTTTATGTTGAGGTTTAGGGTTAGGGTTAGGTTAGGGTTAGGATGAGGGTGAGTGTGAGGTTTAGGGTTAGGGTTAGGCTTAGGCTCAGGGTTAGGATGAGGGTGAGGGTGGTGGTGAGTATTAGGGTTAGGGTGATGGTTAAGCTTAGGGTTAGGGTGTGGGTTATTGTTAGGGTTAGTGTTAGAGTTAGGGTTAGGGTGAGTGTGAGGTTTTGGCGTAGAGTTAGGGTTAGGGTGAGTGTTAGAGGTAGAGTGAGGGTTAGGGTGAGATTGACGATACGTGTAAAGGTGAGGGTTAGGCTGAGGGGGAGGGTAATGGTAAGGGTGAGGGATAGGGTGAGGGTGAGGTTTAGGGTTAGTGTTCGATTTAGGGATAGGTTGAAGGTGAGGGTGAGGCTTAGGGTTAGGATTAGGTTTAGGGTAAGGGTTAGGGTGAGTGTGAGCGTTAGGGTTAGGGTTAGGCTTAGGGTAAGGCTGAGGGTGAGGGTGAGGTTGAGGGTTAGGGTTAGGGTGAGGGTTAGGTTTAGGGTGAGGCTGAGAGTTAGGTATAGGTTGAGGGTGAGGGTTAGATTGAGGATTAGTGTTTGGGTTAGTGTGCAGTTTAGGGTGAGAATGAGGGTTAGGGTTAGGGCGAGGTTTAGGGAGAGGTTGAGGTTTAGGGTTAGTGTTAGGGTGAGGTTTAGGGTTAGGGTGATGGTTAGGGTTAGTGTGCGGTTTAGTGTTATGGTTAGGGTTAGTGTTAGGGTGAGGTTAAGCGTTATGGTGAGGGTTAGGGTTAGGGTGAGTGTTATGTTTAGGGTTCGGGTTAGGGTTATTTTAGCTTTAGGGTTAGGGTTAAGGTTATGGTGAGGGTTAGGATTAAGGTTAGGGCTAGGATGAGGTTTAGGGATAGGGTTACGGTTAGGGTTAGGGTCAGGGTTAGGTTTAGTGTTAGAGTTAGAATTAGGGTGAGGCTGAGTGTGAGGGTTAGTGTTAGGATTAATGTTAGGGTTAGGCTTAAGGTGAGGGTTAGGTTGAGGGTGAGGTTTGGGTTTAGGCTTAGGAGTAGGATTAGTGTTAGTCTGAGGTTGAGGGTGAGGGTGAGGGTTAGGGTGAGGTTTACGGTTAGGTTTAGGGTGAGTGTGAGGGTTAGGGTTAGGGTTTGGCTTGGATTAGAATGAGGGTGAGGGTGTGGGTTAGTGTTAGGGTTAGTGTTAGTGTGAGGTTTAAGGTTTGGGTTAGGGTTAGAGTTAGGGTTAGAATGAGGGTGAGGTTTAGGTTTAGAGTTAGGGTTAGGGTGATATTTAGGTTGAGGGTAAAGCTAAGGGTTAGTTTTAGGGTTAGGGTTAGGGTGATAGTTAGGGGGAGGGTTAGGGTTAGGGTTAGGGTTAGGGACAGGATCAGGGTTAGAGTGAGGGTGAGTGTGTGTGTTAGTTTTAGGTTTAGGGTTAGGCTTAGGGTTAGGCTGAGGGTGAGGTTGAGGGTGAGGGTTAGGTTTAGGGGGAGGGTTAGTATGAGGGTTAGGGTTAGGATTAGGGTTAGGGTAAGGGCAAGGGTGATTGTGAGTGTGAGGTTTAAGGTTAGGGTTAGGGTTAGGTTTACTGTGAGTTTGAGGTTTAGGGTTAGAGTTAGGGTTAGGGTGAGACTGAGGTTGAGGTTTAGGGTTAGGGGTATTGTTAGGTTTAGGGTTAGGTGTAGGGTGAGCGTTAGGGTGAGTGTGAGGGATAGGGTTAGGATTAGGTTTATGGTTAGGGTGAGTGTGAGGGTTAGTGTTAGGTTTAGTGTTAGGCTTAGGTTTAGGCTGAGGTTGAGGGTGAGTTTGAGGGTTAGGGTTAGGGTGAGGGTTAGGGTTAGGGTTATGGGTGGGGTTAGGATGAGGGTTAGGGTTAGGATTAGGGTTAGGGTGAGGGCTAGGGTGAGGTTGAGGTTTAGGGTTAGTGTTAGGGTGAGGTTTAGGTTTAGGGTTAGGGTTAGGGTTAAGGTGAGTGTGAGGTATAGGGTTAGAGTTAGGGTAAAGTTGAGGCTGAGGGTGAGGCTTAGGGTTAGGGTTAGGATTAGGATTAGGGTAACGGTTAGGTTGAGTGTGATGGTTAGGTTTAGGGTTAGGCTTAGGTTTACACTGAGGGTGAGGGTGAGGGTGAAGGTTAGGGTTAGGATTAGGGTTAGGATGAGGGTGATTGAGGGTGTTAGGTTTAGTTTTAGGTTTAGGCTTAGGCTTAGGCTGAGGTTGCGGGTGAGTTTGAGGGTCAGGGTTAGGGTGAGGGGTAGGGTTAGGGTTATGGGGAGGGTTAGGATGAGGTTTAGGGTTAGGGTTAGTGTTAGGATTAAGGTGAGTGTGAGGTATAGGGTTAGAATTAGGTTAATGGTGAGGCTGAGGGTGAGGCTTAGGGTTAGGGTTAGGATTAGGATTAGGGTAAGGGTTAGGGTGAGTGTGATGGTTAGGGTTAGGGTTAGGCTTATTTTTACACTGAGGGTGAGGGTGAGGGTGAAGGTTAGGGTTAGGATTAGGGTTAGGGTGAGGGTGAGTGAGTGTGTTCGGTTTAGTTTTAGGTTTAGGCTAAGGTTTAGGCTAAGGGTGAGGTTGAGTTTGAGGGTTAGGTTTAGGGTGAAGTTTAGGGTAAGGGTTAGGGGGAGGGTTAGGTATAGGATTAGGCTTAGGATGAGAGTGAGGCTGAGGGTTAGGGTTAGTGTTAGGGTTAGGGTTAGGGTGAGAGTTATGGGGAGTGTAGGGGTTAGAGTTAGGATTAGGGTCAGGGTGAGGGTGCGTTTGTGTGTTAGGGTTAGGTTTAGAGTTAGGCTTAGGGTTAGGCTGAGGGTGAGGTTGAGGGTGAGGGTTATGGTTATGGTGAGGGTTATTTTTATGGTTAGGGTGAGGGTTAGGATGAGGTTTAGGGTTAGGGTGAGGGTTAAGGTGAGGATGATGGTAACGGTAAAGGTGAGGTTTAGGCTGAGGGTGAGGGTTAAGATAAGGGTGAGGGTTAGGATTTGGTTTAGGTTTAGGGTGAGGACTAGATTGAGGATTAGGGTTAGCGTTCATGTGAGGTTTAGAGTGAGGATGAGGGTTAGTGTTAGGGTTAGGGACAGGATCAGGGTTAGAGTGAGGGTGAATGTGTGTGTTAGTTTTAGGTTTAGGGTTAGGCTTAGGGTTAGGCTGAGGGTGAGGTTGAGGGTGAGGGTGAGGGTTACGGTGAGGGTTAGAGTAAGGTTTAGGGGGAGGGTTAGGATGAGGCTTAGGTTTAGGATTAGGGTTAGGGTGAGAGCTAGGGTGAGGGTGAGGTTTAGGTTTAGGGTTAGGGTGAGGGTTATGGTTAGGGTGAGGGTTAGGATTAGGGTTAAGTTTATTGTTAGGGTTCTGTTTAAGTTTACGGTTATGGTGCGGGTGAGGGTGAGGGTTAGGGTTAGGGTTAGGGTGAGATTTAGTGTGAGGGTGAGGTTTAGGGTTAGAGTTAGGGTTAGGGTGAGGGTTAGGTTGAGGGTTAGGGTTAGGGTTAGTGTTAGTTTTAGGGTTAGGGTGAGAGTTAGGGGGAGGTTTAGGGTTAGGGTTAGGATGAGGATTAGGATTAGGGTTAGGGTGAGGGTGAGTGTGTGTGTTAGGGGTAGGTTTAGGGTTAGGCTTAGTGTTAGGCTGAGGGTGAGGTTGAGTGTGAGGGTTAGGGTTAGAGTGAGGGTTAAGTTTAGGTTTAGGAGGATGGTTAGGATGAGGGTTAGGTTTAGGATTATAGTTAGGGTGAGTGCTAGGGTGAGGATGAAATTTAGCGTTAGGGTTAGGGTGAGTGTTAGGGTTAGGTTTAGGGTGAGAGTTAGGTTTCGGGTTAAGTTTAGGGTTAGGGTGCGTGTCAGGGAAAGAGTTACTGTGAGGGTGAGTGTTAGGATTAGGTTGAGGCTTAGGGTTAGGATGAGGGTTAGGGTGAGGGTGATGGTGAGGGTTAGGATTAGGTTTAGGGTGAGGGTTATAATGAGGGTTAGGGTTTGGATTAGGGTTAGAGTGAGGGCTAGGGTGAGGGTGACGATTATGGTAAGGTTTAGGCTTAGGCTTAGGGTTAGGCTGAGGGTGAGGTTGAGGTTGAGGGTTAGGGTTAGGGTGAGGGTTAGGTTTATGGTTAGGGTGAGGGTTACGATGAGGTTTAGAGCTAGGGGGAGGTTTAGGGTGAGGATGATAGTAAGGGTAAAGGTGAGGTTTAGGCTGAGGATGAGGATTAAGGTAATGGTGAGTGTTAGGGTTAGGTTTAGGGTTAGGGTAAGGGTTAGGATTAGGGTTAGGGTGAGAGTTAAATTGAGGTTTAGGGTTAGCGTTAGTGTGAGGTTTAGGGTGAGGATGAGGGATAGGGTTAGGGTTAAGGTTAGGGTTAGGGTGAGCGTGAGGTTTTGGGGTGGAATTAGGGTTAGGGTGAGGATTAGGGTGAGGGTTAGGTTTAGGGTAAGGTTTAGCATGGGGTTGATGGTAAGGGTAAACGTGAGGTTTAGGCTGAGGGTGAGGGTTACAGTGGGGTGAGGGTTAGGGTTAGAGGGAGGGTTAGGGTTAGGGGAAAGGTGTGGGTGAGGGTTAGCTTGAGGATTAGTGTTAGGGTTAATGTGAGGTTTAGGGTGAGGATGAGGATTAGGGTTATTGTGAGGGCTAGGGTGAAGGTGAGGGTTAGGTTTAGGTTTAGGGTGAGGTTTAGTTTTAGGGTGATGTTTAGGGTTAGTGTGAGGGTTAGTGTTAGGATTAGTGTTAGTGTTAGGGTGAGGGTAAGTGTCAGGGTGAGGGTTAGGGTTACGGTGAGGTTAGGGTTAGGTTGAGGATTAGGGTTAGTGTTAGGGTTATTGTTAGGGTTAGGGTTAGGGTTAGGATTACAGTGAGGGTGAGGGTGAGGTTTAGGATTAGTGTTAGGATGAGGTTTAGTTTTAGGGTAAGGGTTAGAGTTAGGGTTAGTGTGAGAGTGAGGTTTAGGGTTAGAGCTAGGGTTAGCGTTATGTTGAATGTTTTGGTTAGATTTAGGCTCAGCCTTAGGCTTAGGCCAAGCATGAGGGTGAGGGTTATGTTTAGGGTTAGGGTGAGGTTTAGGGTTAGGGTTAGGGTGAGGGTTAGGATGAGGTTTAGGGTTAGGATTAATGTTAGGGTGAGGGTTAGGGTGAGGTTTAAGTTTAGGGATATGGTTAGGTTTAGGGTTAGGGTTAGGTTGAGGGTGAGTGTGAGGGTCAGGGTTATGGTTAGGCTTAGGGTTAGGGTGAGGGTTTGGGTTAGGGATTTGGTTAGGGTGAGGGTGAGGCTGAGGATTAGGGTTAGGTTTATGGTTAGGTTTAGGGTTAGGTTACGGTTAGGGTTAGGGTCTCAGTTAGGTTTAGGGTTAGGTTTAGGCTTAGGGTTAGGCTTAGGATTCGGCTGAGGGTGAGGATGGGGTTGAGGATTAGGGTTAGGTTTAGTATTAGGGTTATTGTTTGTGTTATGTTTAGGGTTAAGTTGGAGCTGAGGGTGATTCTGAAGGTGAGGGTTATGGTTATGGTTATGGTTAGGGTTAGGGTTAGTGTTAGGTTTAGGGTTAGGTTCAGAGTTATGGTGAGATTGAGGGTGAGGGTGAGGGTTAGGGTTAGGGTGAGATTTAGGGTGAGGTTTAGGGTTAGGGTTAGTGTTAGGGTTACGGGGAGGGGGAGGGTTAGGTTGAGGTTTAGGGATAGGGTTAGCTTTAGTATTAGGGGTAGGGTGAGGGTGAGTGTGACAGTTAGGTTGAGGGTGAGGCTTAGGCCTAGGTTTAGGCTGAGGGCGAAGGTGGGGGTGAGGATTAGGGTTAGGGTGATGGTTTGGGTTAGGGGTAGTGTTACTCTTAAGGTTAGGGTTAGAGTTACGGTGAGGGTGAGGGTGGGGGTGTGGAGTAGTGTTAGGGTTAGGGTATGGTTTAGGGTTGGGGTTAGGGTTAGTGTGAGGGTGAGGTTTAGGGTTAGATATAGGGTTATGAGGAGGGTTAGGGTGAGGGTTAAGGATAGGGTTAGTGTTAGAGTTAGGCTGAGGGTGAGGGTTAGTTTGAGGTTTAGGGTTAGGGTTATGGTTGTGGTTAGTGTGAGGGTTAGTTTTACGGTTAGGGTTAGTATTAGGGTGAGGGTAAGTTTTACAGTGAGGGTTTGGGTTAGGATGAGGGTTATGGTTAGGGGGAGGGTTAGGATTAGGGTTAGGGTTATTGTTAGGGTTAGGTTTAGGGTTTTGGTTACGGTGAGGTTGAGGGTGACTTTTAGGGTTAGGTTTAGGGTAAGGTTTATGGTTTGGGTTAGGGTTAGAGTGATGGTTAGGATGATGGTGAGGTTTACGGTTAGTGTTAGAGTTAGGGTGAGGGTTAGGGTGAGGTTTAGGGTTAGGGTTAGTGTTAGGGTTAGGGTTAGGGTGAGAGTTAGGTTTAGGGTTAGGGTTAGGGTTAGGGTTAGGGTTAAGTTTAGGGTTAGGTTTATGGTTTCCGTTATGGTGAGGGTCAGTTTTAGGATTAGGGTTAGGGTCAGTGTGAGGTTTAGGGTTAGAATTAGGGTTAGGTTGAGGCTGTAGATTCGGGTTCGGGTTAGGTTTAGGGTTAGGATTAGGATTAGGGTTTGGTTAGGGTGAGTGTGAGGCTTATGGTTAGGGTTATGGTTAGCCTTAGGTTTAAGCTGAGGGTTTGCGTGAGGTTGAGGGTTAGGGTTATTCTGAGGGGTAGGGTTATGGTTACGGTGAGGTTTAGTGTTAGGGTTAGGGTTAGAGTTATGGTTTGGGTGAGGGTGAGGTTTAGGGGTAGAGATAGTTTTGGGGTGAGGGTTAGGGTGAGTGTGAGTGTTATGGTGAGGGTTAGGGTAGGGGTGACGGTAAGGGCAAACTTGAGGGTTATGCTGAGGGTGAGGGTTACGGTAAGGTTGATGGTTAGGGTTAGGGTGAGTGTTAGGGTTAGGGTTAGGGTGAGAGTTAGGGTTTGGGTTAAGTTTAGGGTTAGAGTGAGGGTTAGGGTAAGGGTTAAGGTGAGGGTGAGGTTTAGGGTTAGGTTGAGGGCTAGGTTGAGGGTGAGGGTTAGGTTTAGGGTTAGGGTAAGCGCTAGGGTGAGGGTTAGGGTGAGGGTTAGGGTTAGGGATTGGGTTAGGTTTAGGATTAGGGTTAGTTTGAGGGTGAGTGTGAGGGTTAGGGTTAGGGTTAGGCTTAGAGTTAGGGTGAGTGTTAGGTTTAGGGTTTGGGTTAGGCTGAGGCTGAGGCTGAGGATTATGGTTAGGTTTAGGGTTAGGGTTAGGCTTAGGGTTAGGCTGAGGCTGAGGGTGGGGGTTAGGATTAGATTTAGAGTTAGGTTAGGCTTACGGTTAGGGTACTTTTTAGTGTTATAGTTAGGGTTAAGTTTGCAGTGATAGTGAGGCTGAAGGTGAGGGTTATGTTTAGAGTTAGCATTAGGGTTAGGGTTAGTGTTATTGTTAGGGTTAGGGTTAGAGTTACGGTGAGTTTGAGGGTGAGGGTGAGGTTAGGGTTAGGGTGAGGTTTAGGCTTAGGGTTTTGGTTAGGGTTAGGGTGAGGGTGATATTTAGGGTTAGAGTTAGGGTTAGGGGGAGGGTTAGGGTGAGGTTTAGGGTTAGGGTTAGTGTTAGGGTTAGGGTGAGGTTGAGGGTTAGTTTGAGGTTTAGGGATAGGGTTAGATTTAGGATTATGGTTAGGGTGAGGGGGAGGGGGAGGGTTAGGGGGAGGGTTTGGCTTAGGCTTATGGTTAGGCTGAGGATGAGGTTGGGGGTGAGGATTAGGGTTAGGGTGACTGTTAGGGTTATTGTTAGGGGGAGGGTTCAGGTGAGGGTTAGGGTTAGGTTTAGTGTTAGGGTTAGGGTAAGGATGAGTTTTAGGGTTCGGGTTAGGGTTAGGGTTAGGGTAGGTGTGAGGTTTAGGGTTTAGCTTAGGGTTAGGGTTAGAAATACGGTGAGGTTGAGGGTGCAGATGAGTGTGAGGTTTAGGGTTAGGTTTAGGGTGAGGCTTACGGTTAGGCATAGGGTTAGGCTAAGGGTGAGGTTGAAGTTTAGGGTTAGGGTGACTGTTAGAGTTAGGGTTATGTGGAGGGTTAGGATGAGGGTTAATGTTTGGATTAGGGTTAGGGTGATAGCTAGTTTGACGGTGAGGTTTAGGGTTAGGTTAGGGTGAGGTTTAGGGTTTGGGTTCGGGTTAGGATTAAGGTGAGGTTAAGGTTTAGGGTTAGAGTTAGGGTTAAGGTGAGGCTGAGGGTGAGGGTTAGGGTTAGGGTTAGGATTAGGATTAGGGTAAGGGTTATGGTGAGTGTGAGTGTTAGGGTTAGGCTTAGGCTTTGGCTTAGGTTTACACTGAGGGTGAGGGTGAGGTTTAGGTTTAGGATGAGAGTTAGGGTTCAGGTTAAGTTTAGGGTTAGGTTGAGGGTTAGGGTTAGGTTTACGTTGAGTGTGAGGGTTAGAGTTAGGTTGAGGGTTAGGGTTAGGGTGAGGTTTAGGGTTAGGGTTAGGGTGAGGGTTAGGATGAGGATTAGGCTTAGAGTTAGGGTGGGGGTTAGGATGAGGGTAAGGGTTAAGGTAAAGGTGAGGGTTAGGGTTAGGTTGAAGTTTAGGGTTAGGTTTAGGGTTAGGGTGATGGTTATAGTTAAGGTTAGGGTGAGGGTTAGGATAAGGATTAGGTTTAGGATTAGGGTTAGGGTGGGGGCTAGTGTGAGGGTGAGGGTTAGGGTTAGTGTTAGGGTCAGGTTTAGGGTTAGGGTTAGAAATACGGTGAGGTTGAGGGTGCAGATGAGTGTGAGGTTTAGGGTTAGGTTTAGGGTGAGGCTTACGGTTAGGCATAGGGTTAGGCTAAGGGTGAGGTTGAAGTTTAGGGTTAGGGTGACTGTTAGAGTTAGGGTTATGTGGAGGGTTAGGATGAAGGTTAATGTTTGGATTAGGGTTAGGGTGATAGCTAGTTTGACGGTGAGGTTTAGGGTTAGGTTAGGGTGAGGTTTAGGGTTTGGGTTCGGGTTAGGATTAAGGTGAGGTTAAGGTTTAGGGTTAGAGTTAGGGTTAAGGTGAGGCTGAGGGTGAGGGTTAGGGTTAGGGTTAGGATTAGGATTAGGGTAAGGGTTAGGGTGAGTGTGAGTGTTAGGGTTAGGCTTAGGCTTAGGCTTAGGGTTACACTGAGGGTGAGGGTGAGGTTTAGGTTTAGGATGAGAGTTAGGGTTCAGGTTAAGTTTAGGGTTAGGTTGAGGGTTAGGGTTAGGTTTACGTTGAGTGTGAGGGTTAGAGTTAGGTTGAGGGTTAGGGTTAGGGTGAGGTTTAGGGTTAGGGTTAGGGTGAGGGTTAGGATGAGGATTAGGCTTAGAGTTAGGGTGGGGGTTAGGATGAGGGTAAGGGTTAAGGTAAAGGTGAGGGTTAGGGTTAGGTTGAAGTTTAGGGTTAGGTTTAGGGTTAGGGTGATGGTTATAGTTAAGGTTAGGGTGAGGGTTAGGATAAGGATTAGGTTTAGGATTAGGGTTAGGATGAGGGCTAGTGTGAGGGTGAGGGTTAGGGTTAGTGTTAGGGTCAGGTTTAGGGTTAGGGTTACGTTTAGTTTGAGGGTTAGGATGAGGGTTAGGGTTACGGTAAGGGTGAGGGTTAGGGTTAGGGTGAGGGTGAGGGTTAGGGTTAGGTTTAGGGTTAGGGTGAGGGTGAGGGTTAGGATTCAGTTTAGGGTTAGGGTTATTTTTAGGGTTACATTTAGGTAAGGGTGAGGGTTAGGGTTAGGGTTAAGTTGAGGTTTTTAGTGTTAGGATTAGGGTTAGAGTTAGGGTTAGGGTGAGGGTAGGGTTAGTGTTACTGTGAGGTTTAGTGTTTGGGTTACGCTATGGGTTAAGGTGAGGGCTGTGGTTAGCGTGAGGGTTAGGATTAGGGTTAGTGTTTTTATTTGTGTTAGGTTTTGGGTTAAGGTAACGTTGAGGGTAAGGGTGAGCGTTAGGGTTTAGGGTTAGGTTGAGTTTTAGGTTTTGGGTTAGGGTTAGAGTTAGGGTTAGGGTGAGGTTGAGTTTTAGAGTTAGAGTTAGGGTTAGGGTGAGGGTTAGGTTGAGGGCTTGGGTTAGGGTTAGTGTTAGGGTTAGAGTTAAGGTTAGGGTGAGAGTTAGGTTGAGGGTGAGGTTCAGGGTTAGGGTTATGGGATGGTTTAGGATGAGGGTTAAGGTTAGAATTAGGGTTAGGGTGAGTCCTAGGTTGAGGGTGAGGTTTAGTGTTAGGTTTAGGGTGAGGTTTAGGTTTAGGGTTAGGTTACGGTAAGGGTGAGGTTTAGGTTTAGAGTTAGGTTAAGGGTGAGGCTGAGGTTGAGGGTTAGGGTTAGTGTTAGAGTTAGTTTTAGGGTGAGGGTTAGGATTAGGATGAGGATGAGGGTGAGGATTAGGCTTAGGTTTAGGATTCGGATTAGGGTAAGGGTTAAGGTCAGTGTGATCGTTAGGGTTAGGGTTTGGCTTAGGCTTAGGTTTAGGCTGAGAGTGAGGGTGAGGGTGAGGGTTAGGGTTAGGGTGAAAGTTAGGGTTAGGGTTAGGGTGAGAGTTAGGGTTCGATTATGTTTAGGGGTAGGGTGAGGGTTAGGGTTAGGATTAGGGTTAGAATGAGGGCTAGGGTGAGGGTGAGGGTTAGGGTTAGTGTTAGGATAAGGTTTAGGGTTAGGGTTAGGATTTGGGTTAGGGTTAGGTGAGGGTTAGGGTTACTGTGAGGGTGAGGGTTAGGGTTAGGTTGAGGGTTAGGGTTAAGATTATGGTTAGGGTGAGGGTATGTGTTAGGTTTAGGTTTAGGGTTAGGGTTCGCTTTAGGGTTAGGATTAGTGTTATTGTTAGGGTTAGGGTTAGAGTTATGGTGAGGGTGAGGGTGAGGTTGAGGGTGAGTTTTAGGGTTAGAGTGAGGTTTAGGGTTAGGGTTAGGATTAGGGTTAGGATGAGGGGGCAGTTTAGGGTTAGATTTAGGGTTAGTTTTAGGGTTAGGTCGAGTGTTAATGTTACGGTTAGTGTTAGGATTAAGGTTATGGTGAGGTTTCGGTTGAGGATTAGTGTGAGGGTTAGTGTGAGGTTTAGGGTTTAGGCTGAGGTATAGGGTTAGGGTTAGGTTTAGGATTAAAGTTAGTGTTAGGCTTAAGTTTAGGGTTAGGGTGAGGGTGAGGTTTAGGGTTAGGGTTAGGATTAGGATTAGGTTTAGGGTTAGGGTGAGGGATAGGATGAGGGTTAGGGTTAAGGATAGGGTTAGGCTTAGGTTTAGGCTGAGGGTGAGGGTGAGGGTTAGGGTTAGTGTGACGGTTAGGGTCAGGGTTAGGGTGTGAGTTAGGGTTCGGGTTAAGTTTAGGGTTAGGGTGATGGTTAGGGTAATGGTTACAGTGAGGGTGAGGGTTAGGGTTAGGTTGAGGGTTAGGGTTATGGTTAGTGTGAGGGTGAGGGTGAGAGTTAAGGTTAGGGTTAGTCTGAGGGTTAGGATGAGTATTAGGGTTAGGATTAGGGTTAGGGTGAGGGCTAGGGTGAGGGTGAGGTTTAGGGTTAAGTTTATGGGGAGGGTTAGGATGAGGGTTAGTTTTAGGATTAGGGTTAGTGTAATGGCTAGGGTGTGGGTGAGGTTTAGGGTGAGGTGAGGGTGAGGTTTAGGGTTAGGGTTAGGGTTAGGGTGAGGCTGAGGGTGAGGGTTAGGGTTAGAATTAGCATTAGGGTAAGGGTTAGGCTGAGTGTGAATGTTAGGGTTAGGGTTAGGGTTAGGCTTAGCGTAACACTGAGGGTGAGGGTGAGGGTTAGGGTTATGGTGAGAGTTAGGGTTCAGGTTAAGTTTAGGCTTAAGTTGAGGGTTAGGGTTAGGTTTACGTGAGTGTGAGGGTTAGACTTAGGTTGAGGGTTAGGGTTAGGGTTAGGCTTCGGGTGAGGTTTAGGGTTAGGGTTAGGTTGAGGGTTAGGATGAGGATTAGGTTTATGATTAGGGTTAGGTTGAGGGCTAGGTTGAGGGTGAGGGTTAGGGTTAGTGTTAGGGTGAGGTTTAGGTTTAGGGGTAGAGTTAGAGTTAGGGTTAGGATGAGGGTAAGGGTTACGGTAAGGGTGAGGGTTAGAGTTAGGTTTAAGGTTAGGATGAGGCTGAGTGTTAGGATTAGGGTTAGGGTTAGGGTTATTGATAGGGTTATGGTTATGGTGAGGGTGAGGGTGAGGGTTAGGGTTACGTTGAGGTTTTTAATGTTAGGGTTAGGGTTAGAGTTAGGGTTAGGGTGAGGTTAGGGTTAGGGTTAGTGTGAGTGTTAGTGTTTGGGTTAGGGTATGGGTTACGGTGAGGGTTGTGGTAAGGGTGAGGGTTAGGATTAGGGTTATGGTTATTGTTAGGGTTATGTTTAGGGTTACGGTTACGGTGAGGGTAAGGGTGAGGGTTAGGGTTTAGGGTTAAAGTGAGGTTTAGGGTTTGGGTAAGGTTTAAAGTTAGGGTTAGGGTGAGGGTGAGGTTTAGGGTTAGAGTTAGGCTTAGGGTGATGTTTAGGTTGAGGGTTAGGATTAGGGTTAGTGTTAGGGTGAGGGTTAGGTTGAGGGTGAGTGTTAGGTTTAGGGTTATGGGGAGGGTTAGGGTTAGGATTAGGGTTAGGGTGAGGGCTAGGTTGAGGGTGAGGTTTAGGGTTACGGTTAGGGTGAGGTTTAGGATTAGGGTTAGGGTTAGTCTTAGGGTTAGGGTTAGGGTTAGGTTTATGGTGAGGGTTAGGGTTAGGGTTAGGGTTAGGTTTAGGCTGAGGGTGCATGTGGGATTGAGGATTAGGGTTAGGGTTAGGGTTATTTTTAGTTTTTTGGTTAGGGTAAAGTTTGCAGTGAGGGTGAGGCTCAGGGTGAGGGTTATGTTTAGGGTTAGGGTTAGCGTTAGGGTTAGTTTTATTGTTAGGTTTAGGGTTAGAGTTACGGTGAGGTTGAGGGTGAGGGTTTGGGTTAGGGTTAGGGTGAGGTTTAGAGTAAGGGTTAGGGTTAGGTTTATGGTGAGGTTGAGCTTTAGGTTTAGAGTTAGGATTAGCGGGAGGGTTAGTGTGAGGTTTAGGTTTAGGGTTAGTGTTAGGGTTAGGGTGAGGGTTAGGGTTAGGTTGAGGTTTAGGGATAGGGTTATGTTTAGGATTAGGGTTAGGGTGAGCATGAGTGTGAGGGTTAGGGTAAAGTTTAGGCTTAGGCTTAGCTGAGGGTGAGGGTGGGGTGAGGATTCGGGTTAGGGTGATTGTTAGGGTTAGGTGTAGTGATATTTTTAGGGTTAGGGTTGGAGTTACGGTGAGGGTGAGGGTGCGGTTGAGGTTTAGGGTTAGGGTTAGGGTGGGGTTTAGGGTTAGCGTTAGGGTTAGGATGAGGTTTAGGGTTAGATATAGGGTTAGGGTGACAGTTAGGATGAGGGTTAGGGTTAGGTTTAGTGTTAGGGTTTGGGTGAGGATGAGGGTTAGGGTTAGGGTTAGGTATAGGGTAAGGGTGTGGTTTGGGGTTAGGGTTAGGGTTAGGGTTAGAGTTATGGTGAGGGTGAGGGTGCAGAATGAGTGTGAGGGTTGTGGTTAGGTTTAGGGTTAGACTTAGGGTTAGGCTTAGGTTTGGGCTAAGGGTGAGCTTGAGGTTTAGGGTTATTGTTTGGGTTAGGGTTAGGGTTATGGAGAGGGTTAGGATGAGGGTTATTGTTAGGATTAGGGTTAGGGTAATGGCTAGGGTGAGGGTGATGTTTAGGGTTAAGTTAGGGTGAGGTTTAGGGTTAGGGTTAGGGTTAGGGTGAGGGTGAGGGTAACCGTTAGGGTTCGGATTAAGATTGGGGTAAGGGTTAGGGTGAGTGTGAGGGTTAAGGTTAGGGTTAGCGTTAGGCTTAGGGTTACATTGAGCGTGAGCGTGAGGGTGAGGGTTAGGGTGAGAGTTAGGGTTCAGGTTATGTTTCAAGTTAGGGTGAGGGTTAGGGTTAGGTTTAAGTTGAGTGTGAGGGTTAGGGTTAGGTTGAGGGTTAGGGGTAGGGTTAGGGTTAGGGTGAGGTTTAGGGTTAGGGTTAGGGTAAGTGTTAGAATGTGGGTTAGTGTTACGGTAAGGGTGAAGGTTAGGGTTAGGGTGAGTGTTAGGGTTAGGTTTAGGGTTAGGGTGAGGGTGAAGGTTATGATTAGGGTTAGGGTTACCGTTATGGTGAGGGTGAGGGTGAGGGTTAGGGTTAGGGATAGGTTGAGGTTTTTAGTGTTAGGGTTAGGGTTAGAGTTAGGGATAGGGTGAGGTTAGTGTTAGGTTTACTGTGAGGGTTAGTGTTTGGGTTAGGTTATGGGTTACGGTGAGGGTTTTGGTTAGGGTGAGGGTTAGAATTAGGGTTAGGGTTATTGTTTGTGTTGGGTTTTGGGTTAAGGTAAGGTTGAGAGTAAGGGTGAGCGTTAGGGTTTAGGGTTATGATCAGGTTTAGGTTTTGGGTTAGGGTTAGAGTTAGGGTTAGGGTGAGGGTGAGGTTTAGAGTTAGAGTTAGGGTTAGGGTGAGGGTTATGTTGAGGGTTAGGGTTAGGGTTAGGGTTAGTGTTAGGGTTAGGGTTAAGTTTAGGGTTAGGGTTAGGTTGAGGGTGAAGTTTAGGATTAGGGTTATGGGGAGGGTTAGGATGAGGGTTAGTGTTAGGATTAGGGTTAGGGTGAGTGCTAGGTTGAGGGTGAGGTTTAGTGTTAGGGTTAGGGTCAAGTTTAGGTTTAGGGTTAGGGTTAGAGTTAGGGCAAGGGTGAGGTTTAGGTTTAGAGTTAGGGTAAGGGTGGGGCTGAGTTTGAGGGTTAGGGTTAGGGTTAGTGTTTGAGTTAAGGTTAGGGTGAGGGTTAGGATTAGGTTGATTTTGAGGGTGAGTGTTAGGCTTAGGCTTAGGGTTAGGATTCGGATTAGGGCAAGGGTTAGGGTGAGTGTGATGTTTATGGTTAGGGTTAGGCTTAGGCTTAAGTTTGGGCTGAGAGTGAGGGTGAGGGTGAGGGTTAAGGTTACGGTGAATGTTAGGGTTAGTGTTAGGGTGAGAGTTAAGGTTTTATTATGTTTAGGGTTAGGGTGAGGGTTAGGGTTAGGATTAGGTTTAGAGTGAGGGCTAGGGTGAGGGTGAGGGTTAGGGTTAGTGTTAGGGTAAGGTTTATCGTTAGGGTTAGGGTTTGGGTTAGGGTTAGGATGAGTGTTAGGGTTCCAGTGAGGGTGAGGGTTAGGTTTAGGTTGAGGGTTAGGGTTAAGATTATGGTTAGGATGAGCGTGAGTGTTAGGATTAGGGTTAGGGTAAGGGTTAGGTTTAGGGCTAGGTTTTGTGTTATTGTTAGGGTTAGGGTTAGAGTTATGGTGAGGGTGAGGGTGAGGTTTAGGGTTAGGGTGAGGTTTAGTGTTAAGTTTAGGATTAGGGTTAGGATGAGGGGGAGGTTTAGGGTTATATTTAGGGTTAGTTGTAGGGTTAATGTTAGGGTTAGTGTTAGGGTTAATGTTAGGTTGAGGGTTAGGTTGAGGATTAGTGTGAGGATTAGTGTGCTGTTTAGGGTTCAGGATGAGGTTTAGGATTAAATTTAGGGTTAGGAATAATGTTAGGATTAGGCTTAAGTTGAGGGTTAGGGTGAAGGTGAGGTTTAGGGTTAGCATTAGGATTAGGGTTAGGGTTAGTGTGAGGGATAGGATGAGGGTTAGGGTTAGGGATTGAGTTAGGCTTAGTGTTAGGCTGAGGGTGAGGGTGAGGGTGAGGGTTAGGGTTAGGGTGAGGATTAGGTTCAGGGTCAGGGTGAGAGTTAGGGTTCCGGTAAAGTTTAGGGTTAGTGTTAGTGTTAGGGTAACGGTTATAGTGAGGGTGAGTGTTAGGGTTAATTGAGGTTTAGTGTTAGGGTTAGGGTTAGTGTGAGGGTGAGGGTGAGGGTTAGGGTTAGGGTTAGTGTTAGGGTGATGGTTAGGATAAGGCTTAGGGTTAGGATTAGGGTTAGGGTGAGGGCTAGGGGGAGGATGAGGTTTAGGGTTAGGGTTACGGTGAGGTTGAGGGTTAGGTTTTGGGTTAGGGTAAGGGTTAGGGTGAGGGTTAGATTGAGGATTAGGGTTAGGGTTAGGGTTAGTGTGAGGTATAGGGTGAGGATGAGGGTTAGTGTTAGGGTGAGACTGAGGGTTAGAATTAGCGTTAGGGTGAAGGCTAGGGTCAGGGTGAGGGTTAGAGTTAGGTTTAGCATAAGGGTGCGGTTTAGGATTAGGGTGAGGGTTAGGGTTAGTCGGAGATTTAGTGTTAGGTTTAGGGTTAGTGTTAGGTTGAGGGTAAGTGTTAGGGTGAGGGTTAATGTTAGGGTGAGGGTTATGGTTAGGGTTAGGGTTAGTATTAGGGTTAGGGTTACTGTTAGGTTTAGGGTTAGGGTTACCATTACTGTGAGGGTAAGGGTTAGGGTTAGGGTTAGGGTGAGGTTTAGTGTTAAGGTTAGGGTTATAGTTAGGCTTAGGGTGAGGGCGAGGTTTAGGGTTAGAGTTAGGGTAAGGGTGAGGCTGAGGTTGAGGTTTAAGTTTAGGGTTAGTGTTAGAGTTAGGGTTTGGTTCAGGGTTGGCGTGAGGGTGAGAGTGAGGGTGAGGGTTAGGCTTAGGGTTAGGATTAGGATTAGTGTAAGGGTTCAGCTGTGTGAGGGTTAGGGTTAGTGTTAGGCTTAGGCTTAGGTTTAGGCTGAGAGTGAGGGTGAGGGTGAGGGTTTGGGTTAAGGTGAGGGTTAGGGTTAGGGTTAGGGTGAGATTTAGTGTTCGGTTAAGTTTATGGTTAGGGTGAGGGTTAGGGTTAGGATTAGAGTTAGGTTGAGGGCTAAGGTGATGGTGAGGATTAGAGTTAGTGTTAGGGTAAGGTTTAGGGTTAGGGTTAGGGTTTTGGTTAGGGTTAGGTTGAGGGTTAGGGTAACAGTGAGGCTGAGGTTTAGAGTTAGGGTTAGGATTTGGGTTATGGTGAGGGTGAGTTTTAGGGTTAGGTTTAGGGTTAGAGGGAGGTTTAGGTCGAGGGTTAGGGTTAGGTTCAGTCTTAGGGTTAAGGTTAGGGTGAGGCTTAGGTTGAGGTTTAGGGTTAGGGTTAGGTTTAGTGTTAGGGTTAGGGTGAGGGTATCTGAGGGTTTGGGTTAGAGTTAGGCTTAGGCTTAGGGTTAGGCTGAGAGTGAGGTTGGGATTGAGGATTAGGGTTAGGGTTAGGTTGAGGGTGAGGGTCAGGTTTAGGGTTTGGGTTAGGCTGAGCTTTAGGGTGAGGTTTAGGTTTGGGGTTAGGGTGAAGGTGAGGTTTAGGGTTAGAGTTAGGTTTAGGTTGAGGCTGAAGGTGAGGGTTAGGGTTAGGCTTAGTGTTAGAGTTAGGGTTACGGTGAGGGTTAGTGTGAGGGTGAGGGTTAGGCTTAGTGTTAGAATTAGGATTCGGGTAAGGGTTAGGGTGAGTGTGAAGGTTAGTGTTAGGGCTAGGCTTAGGCTTAGGGTTGGGCTGAGCAAGAGGTTGAGGGTGAGGTTTAGGGTTAGGGTGATCGTTAGGATTATGTTTAGGGTGAGGGTTAGGATGAGGTTTAGGGTTAGGTTGAGGGTTAGGGTGAGGATGTTGGTAAGGGTAAAGTTGAGGTTTAGGCTGAGGGTGAGGGTTAAGATAAGGGTGAGGGTTAGGGTTAGGGTTAGGGTGAGAGTGAGGGTTAGATTGAGGATTAGGGTTAGGGTTAGGGTTAGTGTGAGGTTTAGGGTTAGGGTTAGGGTGACGGTGAGGGTTAGTGTTAGGTCAGTGTTATAGTTATGGTTACCATAAGGTTTAGGGTGAGGGTAAGGGTTAGCGTTAGTGTTAGGATTAGGTTTAGGGTAAGGTTTAGGGTGAGTGTGAGGTTAGGTTCAGGTTTAGGCTTAGGATTAGGGTTAGGCTGAGGGTGAGGGTGAGTGTGAGTGTTATTGTTAGGGTGAGAGTTTGGGGTAGGGTTAGGGTGACAGTTAGGGTTCGGGTTAAGTTTAGGGTTACGATGAGGGTTAGGGTTAGGGTTCCGGTGAGCGTGAGGTTAGGGTTAGGTTGAGGGTTAGGGTTAGGCTTAGGATTAGAGTGAGGCTTAGTGTTAGGGTTAGGGTGAGGGTTAGGATTAGGATTAGGGTCAGAATTAGGGTTAGGGTGAGGGCTAGGGTGAGATGAGGGTTAGGGTTACTGTTTGGGTGAGATTTAGGTTTAGGGTTAGGGTTAGGGTTAGGATGAGGGTTAGGTTTAGAGTGAGGGTGAGGGTTAGGGTGAGGGTTAGGGTTAGGATTAGGGATAAGGTGATGGTTAATTTTAGGATTAGATTTAGGGTTAGGGGGAGGGTTAGGTCGAGGGTTAGTGTTAGGATTAGTGTTAGGGTTAAGGTTAGGGTGAGGGTTAGGTTGATGTTTAGGGTTAGGGTTAGGGTTAGGATTAGGATTAGGCTTATGGTGAGGGTATGTGAGGGTTAGGGTTTCGGGTTAGGCTTAGGGTTAGGGTTATGCTGAGGGTGAGGGTGGGGGTGAGTATTAGTGTTAGCTTGATGGTTAGGGTCGGAGTTAGGGTGAGGGTTAGGATGAGGGATCTTGTTAGGATTGGGGTTAGTGTGAGAGCTAGGGTGAGTGTGAGGGTTAGATTTAAGGTTAGGATTAGGGTGAGGTTTAGGATTACGTTGAGGCTTAGGGTTAGTGTGAGATTTAGTGTGAGGGTTAGGGTTAGTGATAGGGTGAGGGTAAGTGTTAGGGTGAGGGTTAATGTTAGGGTGAAGGTTATGGTTAGGGTGAGGGTTAGGGTTAGGGTTACTGTTAGGGTTAGGGTTATGGTTACTGTGAGGGTGAGGGATAGGGTTAGGGTTAGGGTGAGGTTTAGTGTTAGGGTGAGGGTTAGAGTTAGGGTAAGGTTGAGCGTTAGGTTTAGGGTTAATGCTAGAGTTAGGGTTACGGTGAGGGTTAGGGTGAGGGTGAGGTTTAGTCTAAGGGTTAGGATTAGGATTAGTGTAAGGGTTCGGATGAGTGTGAAGGTTAGGGTTAGGGTAAGGCTTAGGCTGAGAGTGAGGATGAGGATGAGAGTTAGGGTTGGGTGACGGTTAGGGTTAGGGTTAGGGTGAGATTTAAGGTTCGGTTAAGTATAGGGTTAGGGTGAGTTTGAGGGTTAGGATTACGGTGAGGGTGAGGGCTAGGGTGAGTGTGAGGTTTAGAGTTAGGGTGAGGGTGAGGTTTAGGGTTAGGGTTAGGGTTAGGTTTAGGTTTAGGATGAGGCTGAGGTTTAGTGTTAGAGTTAGGGTTAGGGTGAGGCTGAAGATGAGGGTTAGGGTTAGGGTTAATCTTGGAGTTAGCATTACGGTGAGGGTTAGGGTGAGTTTGAGGGTAAGGCTTAGTGGTAGGATTAGATATAGGGAAAGGTTTAGGGTGAGTTTGAGGGTTAGGGTTAGGTTTAGGGTTAGGCTTAGGGTTAGGGTTACTGTGAGGCTGAGGGTGATGGTTAGGGTTAGGGTGAGAGTTAGGGGTAGGGTTAGGGTGAGATTTAGGGTTCGGGTTAAGTTTAGGGTTAGGGTGAAGGTTAGGGTTAGGGTTACAGAGAGGGTTAGGGTTAGGGTTAGGTTGAGGGTTAGGGTTAGGCTTAGGAATAGTGTGAGGGTTAGGGTTAGGGTTAGGGTGAGGGTTAGGATGAGAATTAGGGTTAATATTAGGGTTAGGGTGAGGGCTAGGGTGAGGGTGAGAGTTAGGGTTAGGGTTAGGGTGAGGTTTAGGGTTAGGGTTAGGGTGAGGTTTAGGATGAGTGTTAGGGTTACGGTGAGGGTGAGAGTTAGGTTTAGGGTGAGGGTTAGGTTTAGGTTTAGGGTTACAGTGAGGGTGTGTGTTATTGTTAGGGTTAGGGGTAGGGTTATGGTTATGGTGAGGGTGAGGGTTAGGGTTAGGTTTAGGGTGAGGTTTAGTGTTAGGGTTAGGGTTAGCGTTAGGCTTAGGCTGAGGGTGAGGTTTAGGTTTAGAGTTAGGGTAAAGGTGAAGCTGAGGTTGAGGGTTGGGTTTAGGGTTAGTGTTAGAATTAGGGTTAGGGTGAGGGTTAGGGTGAGAGTGAAGGTGAGGGTGAGGGTTAGGCTTAGGGTTAGGATTAGGAATAGTGTAAGTGTTAGGGTGAGTCTTAGGGTTAGGGATAGGGTGACGTTTAATATTAGGGTTATGGTTAGGGTTAGGATTAGGGTGAGGGTGAGGTTTAGGAGTAGGTTTAGGGTCAGTGTGAGAGGTAGGGTTAGGGTGAGTGTTAGGGTAGGGTTGACGGTAAGGGTAAAGGTGAGGGTTAGGCTGAGGGTGATGGTTTTGGTAAGGGTGAGAGTTAGGTTTAGGGTGAGTGTTAGGGTAGGGTTGACGGTAAGGGTAAAGGTGAGGGTTAGGCTGAGGGTGAGGGTTATGGTAAGGGTGAGAGTTAGGTTTAGGGTGAGGGTTAGGGTTAGGGTTAGGGTGAGGTTGAGGATTAGATTGTGGATTAGTGTTAGTGTTAGTGTGAGGTTTAGGGTGAGGATGAGGTTAGGGTTAGGGTGATTGCTAGGGTGGGGTTGAGGATGAGGGTTAGATTGAGGATTAGTGTTAGGGTTAGTGTGAGTTTTAGAGTGAGGATGAGGTTTAGACTTAGGGTTAGGGTTACGATTAATGTTAGGGTTAGGCTTAAGGTGAGGGTTAGGGTGAAGGTGAGGTTTAGGGTTAGGGTTAGCTTTAGGCTTAGGCTTAGGTTTAGTCTGAGAGTGAGGTTGAGGTTGAGGGTTAAGGTTAAGGTGAGGGTTAGGTTTAGGGTTAGGTTGAGAGTTAGGGTTCAGTTAAGTTTAGGGTTAGGGTGAGGGTTATGGTTAGGATTAGGGTTAGGGTGAGGGCTAGAGTGAGGGTGAGGTTTACGGTTAGTGTTAGGGTAAGCTTTAGGGTTAGGGTTAGGATTTGGTTTAGGGTTAGGATGAGGGTTAGGGTTAAGATTATGGTTAGAGTGAGGGTGAGTGTTAAGATTAGGGTTAGTGTTAGGGTTAGGTTTAGGGTTAGGATTAGTGTTTTGTTAGTGTTAGGTTTAAAGTTATGGTGAGGGTGAGGGGTATGTTTAGGGTTAGGGTGAGGTTTAGGGTTAGGTTTAGGATTAGAGTTAGGGTGAGGGTGAGGTTTAGGTTTAGATTTAGGGTTATTTGGAGGGTTAGGTCGAGCGTTAATATTAGGTTTAGTGTTAGGGTTAAGGTTAAGTTGAGGTTTAGGTTGAGGTTTAGGATTAGGGTTAGGTTAGGGTTAGATTTAGGGTGAGGGTGAGTGTGTGGGTTAGGGTTAGGTTTAGGCTTAGACTTTGGGTTAGGCTGATGGTGATGTTGGGGCTGAGGATTAGGGTTGGGGTGATGGTTAGGGTTAGGGTTAGGGTGAGGGTTAGTATGAGGGTTAGCTTTAGGATTAGGGTTAGGGTGAGGGCTAGGGTGAAGGTGAGATTAAGGGTAAGGTTTAATCTTAGGTTTAGGGTTAGGCTGAGCCTGAGGTTGAGGGTGAGGGTTAGGTTAAGGGGTAGAGTGAGTTTTAGTGTTAGGTTTAGGGTTAGAGTTAGGTTTAGGATGAGGGTGAGGTTTAGGGTTAGGGTTAGGTTCAGGGTGAGAGGTAGGGTTAGGGTGAGGGTTAGGGTGGGGGTGAAGGTAAGGGTAAAGGTGAGGTTTGGGTTGAGGGTGAGTGTTATGGTAAGGGTGAGGGTTAGGTTTTGGGTGTGGGATAGTGTTAGGGTGAGGGTGAGGGTGAGGGTTAGATTGAGGATTAGTGTTAGGGTTAGTTTGAGGTTTAGGGTGAGGATAAGTGTTAGGGTTAGTGTGAGGGCTACGGTGAGATTGAGGGTGAGGGTTAGATTGAGGATTAGTGTTAGGGTTAGTGTGAGGTTTAGGGTGAGGATGAGGTTTAGGGTTAGGTTTGGGGTTAGGATTAATGTTAGGGTTAGGCTTAAGGTGAGGGTTAGGGTGAGGGTGAGGTTTAGGGTTAGTGTTAGGATTAGGATTTGGGTTAGGGTTAGGTTTAAAATGAGAGTGAGGTTTATTTTTAGGGTTAGGGTTAGGGTTATGGTTATGGTGAGGGTGAGGTTTAGGGTTACGGTTAGGGTGAGGTTTAGTGTTAGTGTTAAGGTTAGAGTTAGGGTTAGGGTGAGGGTGAGGTTTAGGTTTAGAGTTAGGGTAAGGGTGAGGCTGAGGTTGAGGGTTGGGTTTAGGGTTAGTGTTAGAGTTAAGGTTAGGGTGAGGGTTAGGATGAATGTGAGGGTGAGGGTGAGTGTTAGGCTTAGGTTTAGGATTAGGATTAGGGTAAGGTTTAGGGTGAGTGTGAGGCTTAGGGTTAGAGTTAGGCTCAGGCTTAGTGTTAGGCTGAAGGTGAGGGTGAGGTTGAGGGTTAGGGTTAGGGTGAGCGTTAGGGTTAGGATTAGGGTAAGTGTTAGGGTGAGTGTGAGGGTTAGGGTTAGGCTTAGGGTGAGAGTTAGGGATAGTGTTAGGGTGAGAGTTAGGGTTCGGGTTAAGTTTAGGGTTAGGGTGAGCGTTAGGGTTAGAGTTACAGTAAGGGTGAAGGTTACGGTTAGGTTGAGAGTTAGGGTTAGGTTTAGGATTAGGGTGAGGGTTAGGGTTAGTGTTAGGGTGAGGGTTAGGATGAGGATTAGGGTTAGGATTAGGGTTTGGGTGCGGGCTAGGGTAAGGGTGAGGGTTAGGGTTAGGGTTAGGGTGAGACTTAGGTTTAGGGTGAGGGTTAGTGTTTGGGTTTGGGTTAGGGTGAGGGTGAGGCTGAAGATGAGGGTAGGGTTAGGGTGAGGGCTAGGGTGAGGGTGAGCGTGATGGTTAGATTGAGGATTAGTGTTAGGTTTAGTGTGAGCTTTAGGGTGAGGATGAGTTTTAGGATTAGGGTTAGGGCTAGGATTAATGTTTGGGTTAGACTTCAGGTGAGGGTTAGGGTGAGGGTGAGGTTTAGGGTTAGGGTTAGGCTTAGTGTTAGGCTGAAGGTGAGGGTGAGGATGAGGTTTAGGGTTAGGGTTAGTGTTTTTGTTAGGGTTAAGGTGAGTGTTAGGGTTCGGGTTAAGTTTAGGGTTAGGGTGAGGGTTAGGGGAAGGGTTACAGTGAGAGTGCGGGTTTTGGTTAGGTTGAGGGTTAGGGTTAGTTTTAGTGTTAGGGTGAGGATTAGGATGAGGGTTATGGTTAGGATTAGTGTTAGGGTGAGGGCTAGAGTGAGGGTGAGGTTTAGGGTTAGGGATAGGGTGAGGTTTAGGGTTAGGTTTAGGGTTAGGGTTAGGGTGAGTGTGAGGTTTAAGGTTAGAGTTAGGGTTAGGGTGAGGCTGAGGGTGAGGGTAACGGTTAGGGTTAGTGTTAGAGTTAGGTTTATGGTGAGGGTTGGGGTGAGGGTGAGGGGAAGGCTTAGTGTTAGGATTAGGATTAGGGTAAGTGTTAGGGTGAGTGTGAGGGTTAGGGTTAGTGTTTAGGTTTAGTCTTAGGGTTAGGCTTAGTGTGAAAGTGAGGGTGAGGGTTAGGGTTAGGGTGAGAGTTAGGGGTAGGTTTAGAGTGAGAGTTAGGGTTCGGGTTAAATTTAGGGTTAGGGTGAGGGTTAGGATTAGGTTTACAGTGAGGGTGGGTTTTAGGGTTAGGTTGAGGGTTACGGTTAGGCTTAGGATTAGGGTGAGTGTTAGGGTTAGTGTTAGGGTGAGGGTTAGGATGAGGATTAGGGTTAGGATTAGGGTTCGGGTGAGGGCTGGGGTGAGGGTGAGAGTTAGGATTAGGGTTAGGGTGAAGGTTAGGATTAGGGTTAGGGTGAGGGTTAGTATGAGGGATAGGGTAGAATTATTGTTACGGTGATGGCTAGGGTGAGGGTGAGGGTTAGCGTAAGGATTAGGCTTAGGCTTAGGTTTAAGCTGAGCATGAGGTTGAGGGTGAGGGTTAGGATTATGGTGATGGTTAGGTTTATGGTTAGGGTGAGGATTATGATGAGGTTTAGGGTTAGGGTGAGGATTATGGTAAGGGTGAAGTTGAGGTTTAGGCTGAGGTTGAGGATTAAGATAAGGGTGAGGGTTAGGATTAGGTTTAGGTTTAGGTTTACGGTTAGTGTTAGTGTGAGGGTTTGATTGAGCATTATGGTTAGGGTTAGGGTTAGTGTGAGGTTTATGGTGAGGTTGAGGGTTAGGGTTAGGTTGAAGGTGAGGGTTAGAATTAGGGTTAGTGTGAGGGCTAGGGTGAGGGTGAGGGTTAGAGTTAGGGTTAGGTTTAGGGTGAGGTTTAGGATTAGGGTGAGGGTTAGGGTTAGTGTGAAGGTGAGGGTTAGGGTTAGGTTTAGTGTGAGGGTGAGGGTAAGTGTTACGGTGAGGTTTAATGTTAGGGTGAGGGTTATGGTTAGGGTGAGTTTTAGGGTTAGGTTTGCATTATTGTTAGTGTTAGGGTTAGTGTTACATTTACGGTTAGGGTGAGGGTTAGGTTTGGGGTGAGGTTTAGTGTTATGGTTAGGGTGAGGGTTAAGGTGAGGGTGAGGTTTAGGGGTAGAGTTAGGCTTAGGGTGACGTTTAGGGTTAGGGTGAGGGTTAGGGTGGGGGTGACGGTAAATGTAAAGGTGAGGGTTAGGCTGAGGATGAGGGTTACAGTAAGGGTGAGGTTTAGGGTTAGGTTGAGGATTAGGTTTAGGTTTAGGGTGAGAGTGAAGGTTAGATTGAGGATTAGTGTTAGGGATAGTGTGAGGTTTAGGGTGAGGATGAGGATTAGGGTTAGGGTGAGGGCTAGGGTCAGGTTGAGGGTCAGGGTTAGTGTTAGGGTGAGGTTTAGGTTTAGGGTGATGGTTAGTGTTAGTGTGTGCATTAGTGTTAGCGTTAGGGTTAGTGTTAGGGTGAGGGTAAATATTAGGGTGAGGGTGAGGGTTAGGGTGAGGGTTATGGTTAGGGTGAGGTTTAGGGTTAAGGTTAGGTTTATTGTTAGTGTTAGGGTTAATGTTACACTGAGGGTGAGGGTTAGGGTTAGGGTTAGGGTTAGGATGAGATTTAGGTTTAGGGTTAGGGTCAGAGTTAGGGTTAGGTTGAGGATGAGGTTTAGGGTTAGAGTTAGGGATAGTGTTAGGGTTAGGCTTAGGCTTAGGCTTAGGTTTAGGCTGAGGCGGAGCATGAGGTTGAGGGTTAGGGTTAGGGTGAGGGTTAGGGTTAGGGTTAGTGTGAGATTTAGAATGAGGTTTAGGGTTAGGATTAGGTTTAGGGTGAGGACTAGGGTGAGGTTTAGAGTGAAGTTTAGGCATTGGTATAGGTTTAGGATTTGGTTTTCGGTGAGGGTGAGTGTGAGGTTTAGGGTTAGCTTAGGGTTACCTTGAGGGTTAGGGTTAGGGTTAGGGTTAGGGTTAGGCTGAAGGTGAGGGTGGGTGTGAGGATTAGTTTTAGGTTTAGGGTTAGGGTTATTTTTAGTGTTATGATTAGGGTTAAGTTTGCAGTGAGGGTGAGGCTCAGGGTGAGGGTTATGTTTAGGGTTAGGATTAGGGTTAGGGTTAGTGTTATTGTTAGGGTTAGGTTTAGAGTTACAGTGAGGTTGAGGTTGAGGGTGAGGGTTAGGTTCAGGGTGAGGTTTAGGGTTAGGGTTAGGATTCGGGTTAGGGTTCGGGTGAGGTTTATGGTTAGAGTTAGGGGGAGGGTTAGGGTGAGGTTTACGGTAAGGGTTAGTGTTAGGGTTAGGGTGAGGGTGAGGGTTAGGCTGAGGTTTAGGGATAGGGTTAGGTTTAGGATTAGGGTTAGGGTGAGCATAAGTATGATTGTAAGGGTGAGGCTTAGGCTTAGGCTTATGGTTAGTCTGAGCGTGAGGGTGGGGGTGAGCATTAGGGTTAGGGTGATGGTTAAGGTTAGATTTAGTGGTATTGTTAGGGTTAGGGTTCGAGTTACAGTGAAGGTGAGGGTGCGGGTGAGGGTTAGGGTTAGGGTTAGGGTTAGGGTCAGTGTGAGGTTTAGGGTTAGATATAGGGTTAGGGGTAGGGTTACGGTTAGGTTTAGAGTTAGGGTCACGGTGAGGGTGAGGTTTAGGTTCAGATATAGGATTTGGGGGAGAGTTAGGGTTAGCTTAGGGTTAGGTTTATAGTTAGGGTGAGGTTTACAGTTAGGGTTAGGGTTAGGGTTAGAGTTACTGTGAGGGTGAGGCTTAGGGTTATGGTTAAGGTTAGGGTGAGGTTTAGGGTTAGGGTGAGGGTTAGAGTTAGAATTACGGTGAGGGTGATGGTGCGGGTGAGTGTGAGGTTTAGGGCTAGAGTTAGGGTTAGGGTGAGGATGAGGGGGGTTCGGGTTAGTGTTAGATTTAGGGTTATGGTGAGGGTTAGGGTGAGGGTGAGGGTAAGGCTTAGTGTTAGAATTAGGATTAGGGTAAGGGTTAGGTTGAGTGTGAGGGTTAGGTTTAGGGTTAGGCTTAGGGTTAGGCTGAGTATGAAGTTGAGGGTGAGGGTTAGGGTTAGGGTTAGAGTTGGGGTTTGGTTGAGGGTGAGGTTTAGGGGTAGGGTTAGGGTCAGGGTGAGGGGTAGGGTAAGGTTGAGGGTTAGGGTGGGGGTGACGGCAAGGGTAAAGGTGAGGGTTAGGCTGAGTGTGAGGGTTATGGTAAGGGTGAGGGTTAGGTTTAGGGTTAGGGTTAGTATGAGGTTTAGGATGAGCATGAGTGTTAGGGTTAGGGTGAGGGCTAGGTTGAGATTGAGGGTGAGGGTTAGATGGAGGATTAGTGTTAGGGTTAGTGTGAGGTTTAGGGTGAGGTTAAGATTTAGGTTTAGGTTTAGGGTTAGGTTTAATGTTAGGGTTAGGCTTAAGGTGAGGGTTAGGGTGAGGGTGAGGGTGAGGTTTAGGGTTAGTGTTAGGACTAGCATTAGAGTTAGGGTTAGGGTGAGTGTGAGGGTTAGGGTTAAGATTAGGCTTAGTGTTAGGCTGAAGGTGAGGGTGAGGTTGAGGTTTATGGTTTGGGTGAGTGTTAGGGTTAGGGTTAGGGTGATAGTTACGGTTCAGGTTAAGTTTAGGGTTAGGGTGATGGTTAGGGTAAGGGTTACAGTGAGGGTGAGGGTTAGGGTTAGTTTGAGGGTTAGGGTTAGCGTTAGTGTTAGTCTTAAGGTGAGGGTGAGGGTGATGGTTAGTGTTAGTGTTAGGGTGAGGGTTAGGATGAGGTTTAGGGTTAGGATTAGGGTTAGGGTGAGGGCTAGGTTGAGGGTGAGGTTTAGGGTTAGGGTTAGGGTGAGGTTTTTGGTTAGGTTTATGGTTAGGGTTAGGGTGAGGTTGAGGTTTAGGGTTAGAGTTAGGGTTAGCGTGAGGCTGAGGGTTAGGGTGATGGTTAGGGTTAGTGTTAGAGAGGGTTACAGTGAGGATTAGTGTGAGGGTGAGGGGAAGGTTTTGTGTTAGGATTAGGATTAGGGTAAGTGTTGGGGTGAGTGTGAGGTTTAGGGTTAGGATTAGGTTTAGGCTTAGGTTTACGCTTAGGGTGAGGGTGAGGGTGAGGGTTAGGGTTAGGATGAGAGTTAGGAGTAGGTTTAGGGTGAGAGTTTGGGTTCAGGTTAAATTTAGGGTTAGGGTGAAGGTTAGGTTTAGGGTTACAGTGAGGGTTAGGGTTAGGCTTAGGATTAGGATGAGGGTTAGGGTTAGTGTTAGGGTCAGGGTTAGGGTTAGGATTAGGGTTCGGGTGAGGGCTAGGTTGAGGGTGAGGGTTGGGATTAGTGTTTTGGTGAGGTTTAGGGTTAGGGTTAGGGTGAGGGTTAGGACATGGGTTAGGGTTACAGTGAGCATGAGTGTTAGGTTTAGGGTGAGATTTAGGGTTAGTATTTGGGTTAGGGTGAGGGTGAGTTTTAGGATTATATTTAGGGTTAGGGGGAGGATAAGGTCAAGTGTTAGGGTTAGGGTTAGTATTAGGGTTAAGGTTAGGGTGAGGGTTAGGTTGAGGTTTAGGGTTAGGGTTAGGGTTAGGATTAGTATAAGCGATAGGGTATGTGAGGGTTAGGGTTAGGCTTAGGCTTAGGGTTAGGGTTATTCTGAGGGTGAGGGTGGGTGTGAGTGTTAGGGTTAGCGTGATGGTTAGCTTTAGCGTTAGGGTGAGTTTTATAATGAGGGATAGGGTTAGGATTATTTTTAGGCGGAGGGCTAAGATGAGGGTGAGGGTAAGGATAAGGGTTAGGCTTAGGCTTAGGTTTTGGCTGAGCATGAGGTTGAGGGTGAGGGTTAGGGTTAGGGTGATGGTTAGGTTTACGATTAGGGTGAGGGTTAGGATGAGGTTAAGGGTTAGGGTGAGGATGATGGTAAGGGTAAAGCTGAGGTTTAGGCTGAGGGTGAGGATTAAGATAAAGGTGAGGGTTAGCATTAGATTTAGGATTTGGGTTAGGGTTAGGGTGAGGTTTTGATTGAACATTAGGGTTAGGTTTAGGGTTAGTGTGAGGTATAGGGTCAGGATGAGGGTGAGGGTTAGAATTAGGGGTAGGGTGAGGGCTAGGGTGAGGGTTAGGGTTAGAGATAGGGTTAGGGTTAGGGTGAGGTTTAGGATTAGGGTGAGGGTTAGGGTTAGTGTGAGGGTTAGGGTTGGGTTAGGGTTAGTGTTAGGTGAGGGTAAGTGTTAGGGTGAGGGTTAATGTTAGAGTGAGGGTTATGGTTAGGGTGAGGTTTAGAGTTAGGTTTAGGTTTATTGTTAGGGTTAGTGTTAGGGTTACGTTTGCGGTGAGGGTGATTGTTAGGGTTACGCTTAGTGTTAAGGTGAGGTTTAGTGTTTGGTTTAAGGTTAGAGTTAGGATTAGGGTGAGGGTGAGGTTTAGGGGTAGAGTTAGGGCTAGGGTGAATGTTAGGGCTAGGGTGAGTTTTAGCGTGGGGGTGATGGTAAGGGTAAAGTTGAAGGTTAGGCTGAGGGTGAGGGTTACGTTAAGAGTGAGGGTTAGGGTTAGGGTGAGGGTTAGGTTTAGGGTCAGGTTGAGGGTGAGGGTTAGATTGAGGATTAGTGTTAGGGTTAGTGTGAGGTTTAGGGTGAGGATGAGGATTAGGTTTAGGGTGAGGGCTAGGGTGAGGGTGAGGGATAGGGTTAGTGTTAGTGTAAGGTCTAGGGTTAGGGTGATGGTTAGGGTTAGTGTGAGCATTAGTGTTACGTTAGGGTTAGTGTTAGGGTGAGGGTAAATGTTAGGGTGAGGGTGAGAGTTAGGGTGAGGGTAATGGTTGAGGTGAGGTTTAGGGTTAGGGTTATTGTTAGGGTAAGGGTTAGGGTTACTGTTATAGTGAGGGTTAGGGTTAGGTTTAGGATGAGGTTTAGGTTTAGGGTTAGGGTTAGAGTTAGGGTTAGGGTGAGGGTGAGGTTTAGGGTTAGAGTTAGGGATAGTGTTAGGGTTAGGAATAGGATGAGGGTTAGGGTTAGGCTTAGGCTTAGGCTTAGGCTGAGGCCGAGCATGAGGGTGAGGGTTAGGGTTAGGTTTAGGGTGAGGGTTAGGGTTAGGGTTAGGGTGAGGTTTAGGATGAGGTTTAGGGTTAGGATTAGGTTTAGGGTGAGGACTAGGGTGATGGTTAGGGTGAGGTTTAGGGATTGGTTTAGGTTTAGGATTTGGGTTAGGGTGAGGGTGAGTGTGAGTGTTAGGGTTAGGTTTAGGGTGAGGCTTAGGGTTAGGGTGAGGGTTATTGTTAGGGTTTGGATTAGGGTTAGGGTGAGGCTGAGGATTAGGGTTAGGTTTAGGTTTAGGTTTAGTGTTTAAATTATGTTTAGGATTAGTGTTAGTGTTAATGGTTTGGTTAGGGTTACCTTGAGGGTTAGGTTTAGGGTTAGTGTTAGGGTTACGCTAAGGATGAGGTGGGAGTGAGGATTAGGGTTAAGGTTATTGTTAGTGTTATGGTTAGTGTTAAGTTTGGGGTGAGGGTGAGGCTGAGGGTGAGGGTTATGGTTAGGTTTAGGATTAGGGTTAGGGTTAGTGTTATTGTTAGTGTTAGGGTTAGAGTTACAGTGAGGTTGAGGTTGAGGGTCAGGGTTAGGTTTAGGGTGAAGTTTAGGATTATAGTTAGGGTTAGGGTTAGGGTGAGGGTGAGGGTGTGGTTTAGGGTTAGAGTTAGTTTAGGGGGAGGGTTAGGGTGACGTTTAGGGTTAGGGTTAGTGTTAGGGTTAGGGTGAGGGTGAGGGTTAGGTTGAGGTTTAGGGATAGGTTTAGGGTTAGGATTAGAGTTAGGGTGAGCATGACTATGAGGGTTAGGGTGAGGCTTAGGCTTAGGATTAGGCTGAGGGTGAGTGTGGGAGTGAGGATTATGGTGAGGGTGATGGTTAGAGTTAGGGTTAGTGTTATTGTTAGGGTTAGGGTTCGAGTTTCAGTGAAGGTGTGAGTGCTGGTGTGGGTTAGTTTTAGGGTTAGTGTTAGGCTTAGTGTTAAGCTGAGCATAAGTTGAGTGTGAGGATCATTGTTAGGGATAGTGTGAGGTTTAGTGTTATGGTTAGGGTTAGAGTTAGGGTTAGGTTGACGGTGAGGTTTAAGGGTAGGCTTAGGTTCAGGGTGAGGGTTAGGGTTAGGGTTAGGGTGAGGGTTAGATTGAGGATTAGTGTTAGGGTTAGTGTGAGGTTTAGGGTGAGGATGAGGTTTAGGGTTAGGGTTAGGTTTAGGATTAATGTTAGGGTTAGGTTTAAGGTGAGGGTTAGGGTGAGGGGAAGGTTTAGGGTTAGAGTTATGGTTAGGATTAGGGTTAGGGTTAGTGTGAGTGTGAGGGTTAGATTTAGGGTTAGGGTGAGGGTTAGTGTTATTCTGAAGGTGAGGGTGAGGGTTAGGGTAAGGGTGAGTGTTAGGGTTAGGTTTAGGGTGAGGGTTAGTGTTCGGGTTAAGTTCAGTGTGAGGATGAGGGTTAGGGTTAGGTTGAGGGTTAGGGTGAGGTTTAGGGTTAGGATTAGGGTGAGGTTTAGTGTTAGGTTTAGGGTTAGGGTTAGCGTTAAGGTGAGGGTTCGATTGAGGTTTATGTTTCTGGTTAGGGTTTGTGTTATGTTTAGTGTGAAGATGAAGGTTAGGGTTAGGGTGAGGATGAGGGTTAGAATTAGGGTTAGGGTGAGGGCTAGGGTGAGGTTTAGGATTAGGGTGAGGCTGGGGGTGAGGATTAGGGTTAGGGTTAGGGTTATTGTTAGGGTGAGGGTGAGTTTTAGGGTTAGAGTTAGGTTTTGGGGGAGGGTTAGGGTGAGGTTTAAGTTTATGGTTAGTGTCAGTGTTAGGGTCAGGGTGAGGGTTAGTTTGACGTTTAGGGATAGGTTTAGGGTTAGGATTAGAGTTAGGGTGAGCATGAGTATGAGGGTTAGGGTGTGACTTAGGCTTAGAGTTAGGCTGAGGGTGATGGTGGTTGTGAGGATTAGGGTTAAGGTGATGGTTAGGTTTAGGGTTAGTGTTATTGTTAGGGTTAGGGTGTGAGTTTCGGTGAGGGTGAGGGTTCGGGTGAGAGTTAGTTTTAGGGTTAGGGTGGGGTTTAGGGTTAGGGTTAGGTTTAGGGTGAGGGTGACGTTTAGTGTTAGATATAGGGTTAGGGGTAGGGTTAGGGTGAGGGTAAGGGTTAGGGTTAGTGTTAGGGTGAGGGTGAGGTTTAGGGTTAGACTTAGGGTTAAGGTGAGGCTTAGGGTGAGGTTTAGGATTAGGGTTAGGATTAGGATTACGGTAAGGATTAGGTTGAGTGTGAGTGTTAGGGTTTTGGTTAGGGTTAGGCTTAGGGATACACTGAGAGTGAGGGTGAGTGTTAGGGTTAGAGTGAGGGTTAGGTTTAGGGTTAGGGTGAGAGTTAGGGTTCAGGTTAAGTTTTGGGTTAGGGTTACATTGAGGGTGAGGTTTAGGGTTAGGTTGTTGGTTAGGGTTAGGGTTAGGATGAGGTTTAGGTTTAGGGTTAGTGTGAGGCTTAGGATGAGTATTAGGGTTAGGATTAGGGTTAGGGTGAGGGCTAGGCTGAGTGTTAGGGTTACATTAAGGGTGAGAGTTAGGGTTAGGGTGAGGGTTAGTGTTAGGATTAGGGTTAGGGTGAGGGTGAGGTTTCGGATTAGGGTTAGGGTTAAGGTTATTGTTAGAGTTAGGGTTAGGGTTACAGTGAGGGTGAAGGTGAGGGTTAGGGTTACGGTTATGTTGAGGTTTAGGGTTAGAGTTAGTGTTAGGGTGAGGATGAGGTTTAGGGTTAGAGCTAGGTTTAGGGTGAGGGTTAGGTTTAGGTTTAGTGTTAGGGTTAGTGTTAGGGTTAGGTTTAGAGTGAGTGTTAGGGGAAGGGTATGGGTTAGTGTTAGGGTTACGGATAGGATTATTGTTAGGGTGAGGGTGAGTGTGTGTTTTAGGGTTTGGTTTAGGGTTAGGCTTAGGGTGAGGCTGAGGGTGAGGTTGAGGGTGAGGGTTAGGGTTAGGGTGAGGGTTAGGGTTAGGTTTAGTTGCAGGGCTAGGATGAGTGTCAGGTTTAGGATTAGGGTTAAGGTAAGGGCTAGGGTGAGGATGAGGTTTAGGGTTAGGTTTAGGCTTTGGTTTAGCTTTAGGGTTAGGGTGAGGGATAGGTTGAGGTTGAGGTTTAGGGTTAGAGTTAGGGTTAGGGTGAGGCTGAGGGTGAGGGTTAGGTTTAGGGTTTGAGTTAGGGTTAGAGTCAGGGTTAGGGTGAGGGTTAGGGTCAGGGTTAGGGTGAGGGTGAGGGTTAGGGTTATGGTTAGGATTACGTTTAGTGTTAGGGTGAGTGTGAGGGTTAGGTTTAAGTTTAGGTTTAGGCTTAAGGTTAGGCTGAGGGTGAGGGTGTGGTTTAGGGTTAGGGTGAGGGTTAGGGTTAGGGTTATGGGGATGTTTAGGATGAGGTTTAGGGTTAGGATTAGGGTTAGGGTGAGGGTGAGGTTTAGGGTTAGATTTATGGTAAGGTTGAGGCTGAAGTTCAGGGTTAGTGTTAGGGTTAGTGTTACAGTTAGAATTAGGGTGAGGGTTAGGGTGAGGGTGAGGGTTAGGCCTAGAGTTCGGATTAGGATTAGGGTAAGGTAAGGGTGAGTGGAAATGTTAGGTTTAGGGTTAGGCTTAGGCTTAGGGTTAGGCTGAGAGTGAGGGTCAGGGTGAGGGTTAGGGTTAGGGTTAGGGTTAGGTTTAGGTTTAGGGTGAGAGTTAAGGATCGGTTAAATTTAGGGTTAGGGTGAGGATTAGCATTAGGGTGAGGGCTAGGGTGTGGGTGAGGGTTACGTTTAGTGTTACGGTAAGGTTTAGGGTTAGTATTAGGGTTAGTGTGAGGGTTGGGATGGGGGTTAGTGTTACGGTGAGGGTGAGGGTTAGGGCTAGGGTGACGGTTAGGGTTAGAATTAGGGTTATGGTGAGGGTGAGGATTATTGTTAGGGTTAGGGTTAGGGTTGGGGTTACGGTGAGATTGAGGTTTAGAGTTAGGGTAAGGGTGAGGTTTAGTGTTAGGGTTAGGGTTAGAGTTAGGTTTAGGGTGAGGGTGAGGTTTAGGGTTAGAGTTAGAGTAAGGGTGAGGCTGAGGTTGAGGGTTAGAGTTAGGGTAAGGGTGAGGCTGAGGTTGAGGGTTAGGTTTAGGCTTAGGGATAGGTTTAGGATTAGGGTAAGGGTTAGGGTGAGTGTGAGGTTTAGGTTTAGGTTTAGGGTTAGGCTTAGGCTTAGGGTTAGGCTGAGAGTCAGGGTGAGGGTGAAGGTTAGGGCTAGGTTGAGGGTTAATGTTAGGGTTAGGGTGAGAGTGAGGGTTCTGTTAAAGTTAGGGTTAGGGTGAGGGATAAGGTAAGGATTATTGTTAGGGTGAGGGCTAGGGTGGGGGTGAGGATTAGGGTTAGTGTTAGGGTAATGTTTAGGGTTAGGGGTAGGTTTTGCATTAGGGTTAGGATGAGGGTTAGGGTTAAGATTATGGTTAGGGTGAAGGTGATTGTTCGGATTAGGGTTAGGGTTAGGGTTAGGTTTAGGGTTAGGATTCGTGTTATTGTTAGAGTTAGGGTTAGAGTAATGGTGAGTGTGAGGTTGAGGGTGAGGGTGAGATTTAGGGTTAGGTTTAGGGTTAGTTTTAGGTTTAGCGTTAGGGTGAGGTGAGGTTTAGGGTTAGATTTAGGGTTAGTTGGAGCATTAGGTCGAGCGTTAATGTTAGGGTTAGTGTTAGGGTTAAGGTTATGGTGAGGGTTGGGTTGAGGTTTAGGGATAGGGTTAGGGTTAGGGTTAGGATTAGGGTTAGGCTGAGGGTCAGTGTGAGGTTTAGGGTTAGGGTTAGGCTTAGGCATTGTGTTAGGCTGAGGGTGAGGGTGGGCGTGAGTATTAGGGTTAGGGTGATGGTTAGGGTTAGGGTTAGGGTGAGTGTTAGGATGAGGGTTTGGGTTAGCATTAGGGTTAGGTTGAGGGCTAGGTTGAGGGTGAGGGTTAGGTTAATGGTTAGGTTTAGGCTTAGGGTTAGGGTGAGCATGAGGTTGAGGGTGAGGGTTAGGTTTAGGGATAGCATGAGGTTTAGTGTTAGGGTTAGGGTTAGAGTTAGGGTTAGTGTGAGGTTGAGGTTTAGGTGTAGGGTTAGGGTCAGGTGAGGGGTAGGGTTAGGGTGAGGGTTTGGGTGGGGGTGACAGTAAGTGTAAAGGTGAGGGTTAGGCTGAGGATGAGGGTTATGGTAAGGGTGAGGGTTAAGTTTAGGGTGATGGTTAGGGTTAGGGTGAGGGTGAGGGTGAGGGTTAGATTGAGGATTAGTGTTAGGTTTAGTGTGAGGTTTAGGGTGAGGATGAGTGTTAGGGTTAGGTTGAGGGCTAGGTTGAAGGTGAGGGTGAGGGTTAGATTGAGGATTAGTGTGAGGGTTAGTGTGAGGTTTTGGGTGAGGATGAGGTTTAGGGTTAGGGTTAGGTTTAGGATTAATGTTAGGGTTAGGCTTAAGGTGAGGGTTAAGATGAGGGTGAGGTTTAGGGTTAGTGTTAGGATTAGGATTAGCATTAGGGTTAGGGTGAGTGTGAGGGTTAGGCATAGGGTTAGGTTTAGGCTTAGTGTTAGTCTGAAGGTGAGGGTAAGTTTGAAGGTTAGGGTTAGTGGGAGGGTTAGGTTTAGGATTAGGGTGAGAGTTTGGTTTCGGTTTAATTTTAGGGTTAGGGTGAGGGTGAGGGTAAGGGTTAAATTGAGGGTGAGGGTTAGGGTTAGGTTGAGGGTTAGGGTTAGGGTTAGGGTTAGGTTGAGGGTTAGGTTTAGGGTTATGGTTAGGGTGAGGTTGAGGGTGTGGGTCAGGGTTAGTGTTAGGGTGAGGGTTAGGATGAGGGTTAGGGTTAGGATTAGGTTTAGGGTGAGGGTTAGGGTGAGGATGAGGTTTAGGTTTAGGGTTAGGGTGAGGTTTTGGGTTAGGTTTAGGTTTAGGGTTAGGGTGAGGGTGAGGTTTAGGCTTAGACTTAGGGTTAAGGTGAGGCTGAGGGTGAAGTTTAGGATTAGGGTTAGGATTCGGGTTTGGGTAAGAATTAGGGTGCGTGTGAGGGTTAAGGATAGGGTTAGGATTAGGCTAAGCATTACACTGAGGGTGAGGGAGAGGGTTCGCTTTAGGGTTAGGCTGAGGGTTAGGGCCAGCTTTAGGGTTAGAGTTAGGGTTCAGTTTAAGTTTAGCGTTAGTGTGAGGGTTAGGGTGAGGGTTAGGATGAGGATTAGAGTTAAGATTAGGGTTAGGTTGAGGGCTAGGGTGAGGGTGAGGTTTAGGGTTAGTGTTAGGGTGAGGTTTAGGTTTAGGTTTAGGGTTAGAGTGATGGTTAGGGTGAGGGTTAGGGTTACAGTAAGGGTGAGGTTTAGGGTGAGGGTGAGGGTTAGGATTAGGGGTAGGGTTAGGGTTATTGTTAGGGTTAGGGTTAGGGTTACCGTGAGTGCTAGGGTTAACGTTAGGGTTAGGGTTAGGCTTAGGCTGATGGTGAGGTTGGGAGTGGGGGTGAGGATTAGGATTTGGGTTAGGGTTAGGGTTATTGTGAGTGTTATGGTTAGGGATAAGTTTGCAGTGAGGGTGAGGCTGAAGGTGAGGGTTATGGTTATGGTTAGTGTTAGGGTTAGTGTTATTGTTAGGGTTAGGGTTATAGTTACGGTGATATTGAGGGTGAAGGTTTAGGTTTAGGGTGAGGTTTAGGGTTTGGGTTAGGGTTAGATTTAGTGTTAGTGTGAGGGTGAAGTTTAGGGTTAGAATTAAGCTTAGGGTGAGGGTTAGGGTTAGTGTTAGGGTTAGCTTTAGAGTGAGAGTTAGGGGGAGGGTTTGGGTTAGGTTTAGGGTTAGGGATAAGATTAGGGATAGGTCGAGGGTGAGTGTGTGTGTTAGGGTTAGCTTTATGTTTAGGTTTAAGGATATGCTGAGGTTGATGTTGAGGGTGAGGGTTAGGGTTAAGTTGAGTGTTAGGGTTAGGGTTATGGGGAGGGTTAGGATGAGGGTTAGGGTTAGGATTAGGGTTAAGGTAAGGGCTAGGGTGAGGGTGAGGTTTAGGGTTAGGTTTCGGTTGAGGTTTAGGGTTAGGGTTAAAGTTAGAGTTAGGGTGAGGCTGAGGGTGAGGGTTAGGTTTAGGGTTAGTGTTAGGGTTAGGGTTAGGGTTAGTTGAGGGTTAGAGTGAGGGTGAGCATTAGGGTTGGGGTTAGGATTAAGATTAGGTTTAGGGTTAGGGTGAGTCTGAGGGTTAGGGTTAGGTTTAGGGTTAGGATTAAGTTTAGGCTGAGAGTGAGGGTTAGGTTGAGGGTTAGGGTTAGGGTGAGAGTTAGGTTTAGGGTTATGGGGAGGTTTAGGATGAATGTTAGGGTTAAGATTAGTGTTAGGGTGAGGGCTAGGGTGGGGGTGAGGTTTAGTGTTAGGGATACGGTGAGGTTGAAGGTTAGGGTTAGGGTTAGGTTTAGGGTGCGGATGAGATTTAGGGTTAGAGTTAGGGTAAGGTTGAGGCTGAGGGTGAGGGTTAGATTTAGGGTTAGTGTTAGAGTTAGGGTTAAGGTGAGGGTTAGGATGAGGGTGAGGGTTAGGCTTAGGGTTAGGATTAAGATTAGGGTAAGTGTTAGGGTGAGTGTGAGGGTTAGAGTTAGGGTTAGGCTTAGGCTTAGGGTTAGGCTGAGAGTGAGGGTGAGTGTGAGAGTAAGGGTTAGGGTGAGGTTTAGGGTTAGGTTTAGTGTGAGAGTTAGGGTTCGATTAATTTTAGGGTTAGGTTGAGGGTTAGGGTTAGGATTAGTATTAGGGTGAGTGCTAGGGTGAGGGTGAGGGTTAGGGTTAGGGTTAGGGTGAGGTTTAGAGTTAGGATTAGGATTAGGGTTATGGTGAGGGTTAGTGTGAGGTTTAGGGTTAGGGTTAGGGTTAGGCCTAATTTTAGGCTGAAAGTGAGAGTGAGGAAGGAGGGTTAGGGTTTGGGTGAGGGTTAGGGTTAGAGTTAGGGTGAGAGTTAAGGTTCGGGTTAAGTTTAGGGTTAGGGTGAGGGTTAGAGTAAGGCTTACAGTGAGGGTGAGGGTTAGGGTTAGCTTGAGGATTAGGATTAGGGTTAGAGTGAGGGCTGTGGTGAGGGTGAGGTTTACGGTTAGGGTTAAATTGAGGTTTAAGTTTAGGTTTAAGGGTAAGGTTAGGGTAAGGGTGAGGGTGATATTTAGGGATAGAGTTAGGGTTAGGGTGAGGTTTAGGTTGAGGGTTAGGTTTAGGGTTAGTGTTAGATTAAGGTTTAGGTTTAGGGTTATGGTTAGGGTGAGGGTTAGC
The DNA here is from genome assembly GCF_024711535.1 of Dipodomys merriami. Taxonomy (NCBI): domain Eukaryota; kingdom Metazoa; phylum Chordata; class Mammalia; order Rodentia; family Heteromyidae; genus Dipodomys; species Dipodomys merriami. Next base: position 38,081 of record NW_027202918.1, on the reverse strand, counting down.
TTGAGGGTTAGGGTTACGGTGAGGGTGAGGGTTAGGGTTAGGGTGAGGGTTAGGTTTAGATTTAGGGTTAGGGTGAGGGGGAGTGTTAGAAATAGGGTTAGGGTGAGAGTTAGGCTTAGGTTTCAGTTGAGGGTGAGGGTGAGGGTTAGGGTTAATTTTAGTGTGAGGGTTAGGATGAGGATTAGGGTTAGGATTAGGGTTAGGGTGAGGGTTAGGGTTAGTGTTTGGGTGAGGTTTAGGGTTAGGGTTAGGGTGAGGGTTAGGATGAGGGTTAGAGTTATGGTGAGTGTGAGTTTTAGGGTTAGGGTTAGGGTTAGGGTTAGGATTAGTGTTACGGTGAGGGTGAGGGTTATTGTTAGGGTTAGGCTTAGGGTTAAGGTTAAGGTGAGGGTGAGGGTTAGGTTTAGGGTCAATTTGAGGTTTAGTGTTAGGGTTTGGGTTAGAGTTATGGTTAGGGTTCGGGTGAGGTTTAGGATTAAAGTTAGGGTAAGTGTGAGGCTTAGGTTGAGGTTTAGGTTTAGGGTTAGTGTTAGAGTTAGGTTTAGGGTGAGGGTTAGGGTGAGGGTGAGGCTTAGGCTTAGGGTTAGGTTTAAGATTAGGGTAAGGGTTAGGGTGAGTGTGAGAGTTAAGTTTAGGATTAGGCTTAGGGTTAGGCTGAGAGTGAGGGTGAGGGTGAATTTTAGGGTTTTGGTGAGGGTTAGGTTTAGTGTTAGCATGAGAGTTAGTGTTTGGTTAAGTTTAGGGTTAGGGTGAGGGTTACGGTTAAAATTAGGATTAGGGTGAGGGTTAGGGTTAGGGTCAGTGTGAGGTTTAGTGTGAGGATGAGGGTTTAGGCTGAGGGTGAAGGTTAAGATAAGGGTGAGGGTTAAAGTTCAGTTTAGGGTTAGGGTAAGGGTTAGGGTTAGTGGTAGGGTGAGGGTTAGATTGAGGATTAGGGTTAGGGTCAGTGTGAGGTTTAGTGTGAGGATGAGGGTTAGGTTTTGGGTGAGGGTTAGAATCAGGGTTAGGGTGAGGGCTACGGTGAGGGTGAGGGTTTGGGTTAGGGTTTGGGTGAGGTTTAGGATTAGGTTGAGGGTTAGGTTTAGTGTGAGGGTTAGTGTTAGGGTTAGGGTTAGTGTTAGAGTGAGGGCAAGTGTTATGGTGAGGGTTAGCCCTAGGGTGAGGGTTATGGTTAGTGTGAGGAATAGGGATAGGGTTAGGGTTATTTTTAGGGTTAGGGTTAGGGTTACGGTTACAGTGAGGGTGAGGGTGAGGGTTAGGCTTAGGCTTAGGCTTAGGGTGAGGTTTAGTGTTAGGGTTAGGAATAGTGTTAGGGTTAGGGTGAGGCTGAGGGTGAGGGTTAGGGTTAGGGTTAATGTTAGAGTTAGGGATAGGGTGAGGTTTAGTTTTAGGGTTAAGTTAGGCTTAGGATTAGGGTTAGGGTGAGGGTTAGTGTGAGGGTTATGGTTATGTTAGGCTTAGGCTTAGGGTTAGGGTGAGGGTTAGGTTTAGGTTTTGGTTTAGGGTGAGGATGATGCTTAGGATTAGGGTTAGGTTTAGGTTTAGGTTTAGGTTTAGGGTTAGCGTTAGGGATAGGGTTAGGTTTACGGTGAGGGTTAGGGTTAGCGTTAGGGATAGGGTTAGGCTTAGGGTTAGGCTGAGTGTGAGGGTGTGGTTGAGGATTAGGGTGGGGGTTTGGGTTAGGGTTAGGGGAGGGTTAGGATGAGCATTACGGTAAGGATTAGGGTTAGGTTGAGGGCTAGGATGAGCGTGAGATTTAGGGTTAGGCTTAGGGTTAGAGTTAGGGTGAGGGTGAGGTTTAGGGTTAGAGTTAGGGTTAGGGTGAGGCTGAGGATGAGGGTTAGGTTCAGTGTTAGAGTTAGGGTTAGGGTGAGTGTTAGGGTGAGGGTGAGGGTTAGGGTTAGGGTTGGGCTTAAGCTTAGGGTTAAGCTGAGGGTGCATGTGATGGTGAAGGTTAGGGTTAGGGTGAGGGTAAGTGTTAGGGTTACAGTGAGCGTGAGGGCTAGGGTTAGGTTGAGGGTTAGGGTGAGGGTAAGGGTTACAGTTAGTGTGAGGGTTAGGGTTAGGGTTAGGTTTAGGCTTAGGGTTACACTGAGGGAGAAGGTGAGCGTGAGGGAGAGGGTTAGGGTGAGGTTTAGGTGCAAAGTTAGGGTTAGGGTGAGGGTTAGGGTGAGGTTTAGGGTTAGGGTGAGGGTTAGGTTTAGGGGTAGGGTGAGGGTGTGGGTTAGATTGAGGATTAGTGTTAGAGTTATTGTGAGGTTTAGGGTGAGGATGAGGGTTAGGTTTATAGGTTTATTGTGAGTGTTAGGTTGAGGGTGAGTGTTAGGGTTAGGGTTAGTGTGAGGATTAGGTTTAGGGTGATGGTTAGGGATAGTGTGAGTGTTAGTGTTAGGGTTAGAGTTAGTGTTAGGGTGAGGATAAGTGTTAGGTTTAGGGTTAGTGTTAGGGTGGGGGTTATGGTAAGGGTGAGGGTTAGTTGTAGATTTAGGGTTACTGTTAGGGTTAAGGCTACGGTTACGGTGAGGGTGAGGTTGAGGGTTAAGTTTAGGGTTAGGATGAGTTTTAGGTTTAGGGTTTGAGTTAGATTTAGGGTTAGGGTGAGGGCTAGGTTATGGCTTAGGGTGAAGTTTAGGGTTAGGGATAGGGTTAGGTTTAGGATTTAGTTTACGGTGACGGTGAGTGTGAGGGTTAGGGTTGGGTTAGGGTTAGGGATAGGGTTAGGGTTATTATTAGTGTTATGGTTAGGGTTAAGTTTGCGGTGTGGGTGAGGCTGAGAGTGAGGTTTATGGTTAGGGTTAGGGTTAGAGTTAGTGTTATTGTTAGGTTTAGCGTTAGAGTTACTTTGAAGTTTTAGGTGAGGGTGAGGGTTAGGGTTAGGGTGAGGTTTAGGGTGAGGTTTAGGGTTAGGATTAGGGTTAGGGTGAGGGGGAGGATTAGGGTTAGAGGTAGGCTTAGGGGGACAGTTAGGATGAGGTTCAGGGTTAGGGTTAGGGTTAGGTTTAGGGTGAGGGGGAGGTTTAGGTTGAGGTTTAGGGATAGGGTTAGGTTTAGGATTAGGGTTAGGGAGAGGTTGAATTTGAGGGTTAGCGTGAGGGTTAGGATTAGGCTTAGGGTTAGGCTGAGGGTGAGGGAAATTTTGAGGGTTAGGGTTAGGGCTAGGTTTAGGGTTATGGGGAGGGTTTGGATGAGCGTTAGGGTTAGGATTAGGGTTAGGGTGAGGGCTAGGGTGAGGGTGAGTTTTAGGGTTAGGGTTAGGGTGAGGTTTAGCGTTAGGTTTAGGGTTAGGGTTAGGGTGAGTTTGAGGTTTAGGGTTAGAGTTAGGGTTAGTGTTAGAGTTAGGGTTAGGTTGAGATTTAGGGTGTGGGTGAGGGTTAGCCTTAGTGAAAGCATTAGGAATAGGGTAAGGGTTAGGGTGTGTGTGAGGGTTAGGTTTAGGATGACGTTTAGGTTCAGGGTTTGGTTTAGAGTTAGGTTTAGCGTGAGGGTGAGGTTTAGGGTTAGAGTTAGGTTTAGGGTTTGGGTTAGGGTTTGGCTTAGGGTTAGGCTGAGGGTCGAGGTGAGGATTAGAGTTACTGTTACAGTTAGGGTTATTGTTAGTGTTATTGTTAGAGTTAAGTTTGCAGTGAGGGTGAGGCTGAGGGTGAGGGTTTTGTTTAGGGTTAGGGTTAGGGTTAGGTTTAGTGTTATTGTTAGGTTTAGAATTAGAGTTACTTTGAGGTTTTGGGTGAGGGTGAGGATTAGGGTTAGGGTAAGGTTTAGGGTTAGGTTTAGTGTTATTGTTAGGTTTAGAATTAGAGTTACTTTGAGGTTTTGGGTGAGGGTGAGGATTAGGGTTAGGGTAAGGTTTAGGGTTCAGGTTAGGGTTAGGGTGAGGGTGAGGTTTAGGGTTAGGGTTAGGGTTAGGGGGAAGGTTAGGGTGAGTTTCAGGGTTAGGGTTAGTGTTAGGTTTAGGGTGAGGGTGAGGTTTAGGTTCAGGTTTAGGGATAGGGTTACGTTTAGGATTAGGGTTAGGGTGAGGGTGAGTGTGAGGGTTAGGGTGAGTTTTAGGTTTAAGTTTAGGTTTGGGCTGAGGGTGAGGGTGAGTTTGAGGTTTAGGGTTAGGGTGAGGGCTAGTGTTAGGGTTATGGGGAGGGTTTGGATGATTGTTAGGGTTAGGATTAGAGTTAGGATAAGGACTAGGGTGAGGGTAAGTTTTAGGGTTAGGGTTAGGGTGAGGTTTAGCGTTAGGTTTAGGGTTAGGGTTAGGGTGAGGTTGAGGTTTAGGGTTAGGGTGAGGCTGAGGGTGAGGGTTAGGGTTAGGGTTAGTGTTAGAGTTAGGGTTAGGGTGAGGTTTAGGTGTAGAGTTAGGGTTAGGGTGAGGTTTAGGGTTAGGGTGAGGGATAGGTTTAGGGGTAGGGTGAGGGTTAGATTGAGGATTAGTTTTACGGTTATTGTGAAGTTTAGGGTGAGTATGAGGGTTAGGTTTAGGGTGAGGGTTAGGTTGAGGGTGAGAGTTAGGGTTAGGGTTAGGGTGAGGATAAGGTTTAGAATGATGGTTAGGGATAGTGTGAGGTTTAGTCTTAGGGTTAGAGTTAGTGTTAGGGTGAGGTTAAGTGTTAGGTTGAGGGTTAGGGTTAGGGTGAGGCTTATGGTAACTGTGAGGAATAGGGCTAGAGTTAGGGTTACTGTTAGGGTTAGGGCTACGGTTACGGTGAGGGTGAGGGTGAGGCTTATGTTTAGGTTTAGGATGTGGTTTAGGTTTAGGGTTAGGGTTAGATTCAGGTTTCTGGTGTTGGCTAGGTTGAGGCTTAGGGTGAGGGTTAGGGTTAGGGATAGTTTTAGGTTTAGTATTAGGTTTAGGCTGAGGGTGAGTGTGAGGGTTAGGGTTATGCTTAGGGTTAGGCTGGGGGTTAGGGTTAGGGTTTGGGCTAGGGTAAGGGTGAGGCTGAGGATTAGGGTTAGGTTTAGGGTTAGGGTGAGGGTTAGGGTGAGGGTGAGGGTTAGGCTTAGGGTTAGGATTAGGGTTAGGGTAAGGTTTAGGGTGAGTGTGAGTGTTAGGGTTAAGCTTAGGCTTAGGGTTAAGCTGAGGGTGAGGGTGAGGGTGAGGGTTAGGGTTAGGGTGAGGGTAAATGTTAGAGTTAGTGTGAGGGTTAGGATTAGGGTTAGGGTTAGGCTTAGGTTTACACTGATGGAGAGGGTGTGCCTGAGGGTTAGGGTGAGGTTTATGCGTAGAGTTAGGGTTAGGGTGAGGGTTAGGGTTAAGGTGAGGGTTAGGTTTAGGTGTAGGGTGAGGGTGAGGGTTAGATTGAGGATTAGTCTTAGGGTTATTGTGAGGTTTAGGGTGAGGATGAGGGTTAGGTTTAGGGTGAGGGTTAGGTTGAGGGTGAGGATTAGGTTTAGGGTTAGTTTGAGGAATACGGTTAGGGTGATGGTTAGGGATAGTGTGAGGGTTAGTGTTAGGGTTAGAGTTAGTGTTAGGGTGAGGTTAAGTTTTAGGGTGAGCGTTAGGGTTAGGGTGAGGGTTATGGTAAGGGTGAGGGTTAGGGCTAGGGTTAGGGTTACTGTTAGGGTTAAGGCTACGGTTATGGTGAGCGTGAGTGTGAGGGTTAGGTTTATGGTTAGGATGAGGTTTAGGTTTAGTGTTAGGTTTAGATTTAGGGTTACGGTGAGGGCTAGGTTGAGGCTTAGGGTGAGGGTTAGGGTTAGGGTTTGGGTTAGGTTTAGGATTAGGTTTAGGGTGAGGGTGAGTGTGAGGGTTAGTTTTAGGTTTAGGGTTAGGCTTAGGGTTAGTGTGTGGGTTAGGGTTAGGGTGAGGTTGAGGCTGAGGATTAGGGTTAGGTTTAGGGTTAAGGTTAGGTTTAAGGTTAGGGTTACAGTGAGGGTTAGGTTTAGGATTAGGGTTACGGTTTGGCTTAGGGTTAGGCTGAGGGTGAGGGTGGGGGTGAGGATTAGGGTTAGTGTTAGTGTTAGGGTTATTGTTAGTGTTATTGTTAGGGTTAAGTTTTCGGTGAGGGTGAGGGTTATGGTTAGGATTAGGTTTAGGGTTAGTGTTATTTTTAGGTTTAGAGTTACTTTGAGGTTTTGGGCGAGTGTGAGTTTTAGGGTTAGTGTGAGGTTTAGGGTGAGGTTTAGGGTTAGGGTTAGGATTAGGGTGAGGGTGAGGTTTAGGGTTAGAGTTAGGGTTAGGGGGAGGGTTAGGGTGAGGTTCAGGTTTAGGGTTATTGTTAGGTTTAGGGTGAGGCTGAGGTTTAGGTTGAGGTTTAGGGACAGGGTTAGGTTTAGGATTAGGTTTAGGGTGAGGTTGAGTGTGAGGGTTAGGGTGTGGATTAGGTTTAGGCTTAGGGTTAGGCTGAGGATGAGGGAGACTTTGAGGGTTAGGGATAGGGTGAGGGCTAGGTTTAGGGTTATTGGGAGCGTTTGGATGAGCATTAGGGGTAGGATTAGGGTTAGTGTGAGGGCTAGCGTGAGGGTGAGTTTTAGGATTAGGCTTAGGGTGAGGTTTGGCGTTAGGTTTAAGGTTAGGGTTAGGGTGAGGTTTAGGTTTAGGGTTAGAGTTAGGGTTAGGGTGAGGCTGAGGGTGAGGGTTAGGGTTAGGGTTAGTGTTAGAGTTAGGGTTAGGGTGTGGGTGAGTGTTAAGCTTAGTGAAAGGATTAGGATTAGGGTAAGGTTTAGGGTGTGTGTGAGGGTTAAGGTTAGGATGAGGTTTAGGTTCACTGTTAGGATTAGAGTTAGGGTTAGGGAAAGGGTGAGGTTTAGGGTTAGAGTTAAGGTTAGTGTTAGGGTTAGGGTTAGGTTTAGGCTTAGGTTTAGGCTTAGGCGTAGGCTTTGGCTGAGCATGAGGGAGAGGGTTAGGTTTAGGGTTAGGGTGAGGGTTAGGTTTAGGGTTAGGGTGAGGGTTAGAATAAGGTTTAGGTTTAGGATTAGGGTTAGGGTGACGGCTAGGTTGAGGTTGACTGTGAGGGTTGGGGTTAGGGATAGGGTTAGGTTTATATTTAGGGTTAGGGTGAGGGTGAGTGTGAGGGTTAGGGTTAGGGTTAGGCTTAGGGTTAGGGTGACGGTTAGGGTTAGGTTTTGGGTTAGGGTGAGGTTGAGCCTGAGGATTAGGGTTAGGTTTAAGGTTAGGGTTAGGGTTAGTTTTAGAGTTACAGTGAGGGTTATGGTTATGGTTAGGGTTAGGGTTAGGTTTAGGGTTAGGTTGGGGGTTAGGGTTAGGTTTTGGTTTAGGGTGAGAGTGAGGCTGAGGATTAGATTTAGGTTTAGGGTTAGGGTTTGGCTTAGGTTTAGGTTTAGGATTAGGTTGAGGGTTAGGGTTATGGTGAGTGTTAGTGTTAGAGTTACGGTTAGGGTTTGGCTTAGGGTTGGCTGAGGGTGAGGGTGGGGGTGAGGATTACGGTTAATGTTAGGGTTAGGGTTATTGTTAGTATTATGGTTAGAGTTAAGTTTGCGGTGAGGATGAGGCTGAGGGTGAGGGTTAGGGTTAGGGTTAGGGTTAGGGTTATTGTTAGGTTTAGAGTTAGAGTTACTTTGAGGTTTTGGGTGAGGGTGAGGGTTAGGGTTAGGGATAGGTTTAGGTATAGGATTAGGGGTAGGGAGAGGGTGAGTGTATTGGTTAGGTTTAGGGTTAGGGTCAGGATTAGGTTTAGGGTGAGGGTTAGGTTTAGTGTTTGGGGTAGGGTGAGGATGAGGCTGAGGCTTAGGGTTAGGTTTAGTGTTAGGGTTAGGGTTAGGGTTAGAGTTACAGTGAGGGTTATGGTTAGGGTTAGGGTTAGGTTTAGGGTTAGGCTTAGGGTGAGGGTGGGTGTGTGTATTAGTGTTAGGGTTAGGATTAGGGTTATTGTTTGTGGTATGGTTAGAGTTAAGTTAGTGGTGAGGGTTAGGCTGAGGTTGAGGTTTATGGTTATGGTTAGAGTTGGGGTTAGTGTTATTGTTATGGTTAGGGTTAGAGTTACGGTGAGGTTGAGGATGGGGTTGAGGGTTACGGTTAGGGTGAGGTTTAGGGAGAGGTTTAGCGTTAGGGTTAGGGTTAGGGTGAGGGTCAGTGTGACGTTTAGGGTTAGAGTTAGCGTTAAGGGGAGGGTTAGGATGAGCATTAGGGTTAGGGTTAGTGTTAGGGTTAGGATGAGGGTGAAGTTTAGGTTGAGGTTTAGGGATAGGGCTAGGTTTAGGATTAGGGTTAGGGTGAGGGTGAGTGTGGGGGTGAGCATTAGGGTTAGGGTGATGTTTGGGTTAAAGTTAGTGTTATGGTTAGGGTTAGGGTTAGAGTTACGGTGAGGGTGAGGGTGCGGGTGAGGGTTAAGTTTAGGGTTATAATGGGGTTTAGTGTTAGGGTTAGGGTTAGCGTGAGGGTGAGGTTTAGGGTTAGATATACGGTTAGGGGGAGGGTAGGGTGAGGGTGAGTGTGATGGTTAGGGTGAGGGTTACATTTAGGTTTAGGGTTAGGCTGAGGTTTAGGGTTAGTGTGAGAGTTAGGATTCGGATTAAGTTTATGGTTAGGGTGAGTGATAGGGTTAGGGTTAGGGGGAGGGTGAGAGTTAGGCTTAGGGTTATGGTTAGGTTGAGGGTGAAGTTTAGGGTTAGAGTTAGGGTTATGGAGAGGTTAAGGGTTAGGTTTAGTGTTAGGTTTAGGGTGAGGGTGAGGTTTAGGTTGAGGTTTAGGGATAGGGTTAGGTTTAGGTTTAGGGTTACTGTTAGGGTGAATTTGAGGGTTAGGGTGAAGGTTAGTGTTAGGCTGAGAGTGAGGTTGAGGGTGAGGGTTAGGTTTAGGTTGAGGGCTAGGGTTAGGGTTATGGGGAGGTTTTGGATGAGCTTTAAGGTTAGGATTAGGTTTAGGGTGAGGGCTAGGTTGAGGGTGAGGTTTAGGGTTAGGTTTAGAGTGAGGGTTAGGATGAGGTTTAGGATTAGGATTAGGGTTAGGATTAGGGCTAGGGTGAGGGTTAGGGTGAGGGTTAGGGTTAGGGTTAGGGTTAGGGTTAGTATTAGGGTTAGGGTGAGGGTGAGTGTGAGGCTTAGGGTGAGGATTAGGCTTAAGGTTAGGGTGAGGGTTAAGTTTAGGGATTGGGCAAGGTTGAGTGTGAGGATGAGGATTAGGGTTAGGTTTAGGGTTAGAGTTAGGGTTTGGTTTAAGTTTAGGTTTAGGATTAGGGTTAGGGTGAGAGTGAGTGTAAGGGTTAGGTTGAGGGTTAGGCTTAGGCTTATGGTTAGGCTGAAGGTGAGGGTGGGGGTGAGGATTAGGGGTAGGGTGATGGTTCGGGTTAGGATTAGTGTTATTGTTATGGTTAGGTTTAGAGTTACAGTGAGGGTGAGGGTGCGGGAGAGGGTTAGGGTTAGGGTGAGGTTTAGGGTTTGGGTTAGGGTTAGAGTTAGGTTTAGGGTGAGGGTGAGGTTTAGGGTTAAAATTACGGTTCGGGTGAGGGTAAGGTTGAGGTTTAGGGTTAGTGTTAGTATTAAGATTAGGTTTACGGTGAGAGTTAGGGGGAGGGTTAGGGTTAGGATTAGAGTTAGGGTGAAGGTGAGTGTGTGTGTTAGGGTTAGGTTTAGGGTTAGGCTTAGGGTTAGGCTGAGGGTGAGGTTGAGGGTGAGTGTTAGGATTAGGGTGAGGGTTAGGGTTCGGGTTAAGTTTAGGGTTAGAGTGAGGGTTAGGGTAAGGGTTATGGTGAGGGTGAGGGTTAGGGTTAGGTTGATGGTTAGGTTTAGGTTTAGGGTGAGGGTGAGGATGAGTGTTAGGCTTATGGTGAGGGTTAGGATGCGGGTTAGTTTTAGGATTAGGGTTAGGGTGAGGGCTATTGTGAGGGTGAGGTTTAGGGTTAGGGTTAGGGTTAAGGTGAGGATGAGTGTGAGGTTTAGGGTTAGAGTTAGGGTTAGGGTGAGGCTGAGGTTGAAGTTTAGGTTTAGGGTTAGTGTTACATTTATGGTTAGGGTGAGGGTGAGGGTTAGGCTAAGGGTTAGGTTTAGGATTATGGTAAGCGTTAGGTGAGTCTGAGGGTTAGGTTTAGGCTTAGGGTTAGGCTTAGGTTTAGGCCGAGGGTGAGGGTGAGGTTGAAGTTTAGGGTTAGGGTGAGTTTTAGGATTAGGGTTAGGGTGAGAGTTAGGGTTTGGCTCAAGTTTAGGGTTAGGTTGAGGGTTACGGCTAGTCTTACAGTGAGCATGAGAGTTAGGGTTAGGTTGAGGGTTAGGATTAGGGTTAGGGTTACTGTGACGGTTAGGGTTAGAATTAGGGTGAGGGTTAGGATGAGGATTAGTGTTAGGATTAGGGTTAGGGTGCGGGCTAGTGTGAGGTTGAGGGTTAGCGTTAGTGTTAGGGTGAGGATTAGGGTTAGGGTTAGGTTTAGGGTGAGGGTTAGGATGAGGGTTAGGGTTATGGTGACATGAGGGTTAGGGTTAGGGTTTAGGTTAGGGTTAGAATTAGTGTTAGGGTGAGGGTGAGTGTTAGGATTAGGGTTAGGGTTAGGGTTAGGTTTAGGTTTAGGGTTAGGATTAGTGTTAGTGTTAGTGTTAGAGTTACAGTGAGCTTGAGTGTGAGGGTGAGGTTGAGGGTTAGGTTTGGGGTGAGGTTTAGGGTTATAGTTAGGATTATGTTTATGCTGAGGGTGAGGTTTAGGGTTAGATTTAGGGTTAGGGTGTGGGTTATGTCGAGGGTTAGGATTAGGGTCAGTGTGAGGGTTAAGGTTAGGGTGAGGGTTAGGTTGAGTTTTAGGGTTAGGGTTAAGTTTAGGGTTTGGATTTGGGTTAGGGTGAGGGTGAGTGTGAGGTTTACGGTTAGGTTTAGGCTTAGGCTGAGGGTGAGGGTGGGGATGAGGATTAGGTTTAGGGTGATGGTTAGGATTAGGGTTAGGGTGTTGGATAGAGTGAGGGTGAGGATTAGGGTAAGGCTTAGGATTAGGCTTAGGGTTAGACTGAGTGTGAGGTTTAGTGTGAGGGTTAGGGTTAGGGTGATGTTTAGGTTCACGGTTATGGTGAGGGTTAGGATGAGGTTTAGGGTTACAGTGAGGGTTAGGGTGAGGATGACGGTAAGGGTTAAGTTGAGGTTGTGACTGAGAGTGAAGGTTAAGATAAGGATGAGGGTTAGGGTTAGGTTTAGGGTTAGGGTATGGGTTAGGGTTAGGGTTAGGGTGAGGGTTAGATTGAGGATTAGGGTTAATGTTAGTGTGAGTTTTCGGTGAGGATGAGGGTTAGGGTTAAGGTGAGGGTTAGTGTGAGGGCTAGGATGAGGGTGAGGTTTAGGGTTAGGGTTAGGGTTCAGGATTAGGGTGAGGGTTAGGGTTAGTGTGAAGGTTAGTGTTAGGGTTAGGGTTAGTTTTAGGGTGAGGGTAAGTGTTAGGGTGAGGGTGAGGCTGAGGGTGAGGGTTATTGTTAGATTTAGGGTTAGGGTTAGGGTTTGGGTAAAGTTTAGTGTTAGTGTTGGTGTTAGAGTTAGGGTGAGGGTGAGGTTTAGGGTAGAGTTAGGATTTGGGGGAGGGTGAGTGTGAGGGTTATGGAGAAGGTTGGGCTTAGGCTTAGGGTTAGGCTGAGGATAAGGTTGGGTGTGAGGATTAGGGTTAGGGCGATGGTTAGGGTTAGGATTAATGTAATTGTTAGTGTTAGGGTTAGAGTTACGGTGAGGGTGAGGGTGCAGGTGAGGTTTAGGGTTAGGGCTAGGGTGGGGTTTAGAGTTACGGTTACGGTTAGGGTTAGGATGAGGGTGAGGTTTAGTTTTAGATATAGGGTTAGGGGGATGGTTAGGGTGAGGGTTAGGGTTAGGGTTAGTGTTAGGGCTAGGGTGATGGTGAGGTTTAGGTTGAGGTTTAGGGTTAAGGTTAGGGTTTGGGTTAGTGTGAGGGTTAGTGTCAGGGTTAGGGTTAGTGTTAGTGTGAGTGTAAGTGTTAGGGTGAGGGTTTGGGTTAGGGTAAGTGTTGTGGTTATGGTGAGGGTTAGGGTTATGGTTATTGTTATGGTTAGTGTTAGGGTTACAGTTACAGTGAGGGTGAAGGTGAGGTTTAGGCTTAGGGTTAGGGTGAGTTTTAGGTTTATGTTTAGGGTTAGAGTTAGGGTTAGTGTGAGAGTGAGGTTTACTTTTACAGTTAGGGTTAGTGTTAGGGTAAGGGTTAGGGTTAGTGTTAGGCTTAGGCTTAGTTTTAGGCTTAGTCCGAGGATGAGGGTGAGGGTTAGGGTTCGGGTTAGGGTCAGGGTTAGGTTTAGGGTTATGGTGAGGGATAGGATGAGTTTTAGGGTTAGGATTAGGGTTAGGGTTAGGGCTAGGGTGAGGGTTATGGTGAGGGTTAGGTTAAGGGATAGGGTTAGGTTTAGGATTAGGGTTACGGTGAGGGTGAGTAGGAGGGTTAGGGTTAGGGTTAGGATTAGGCTTAGGGTTAGGTTGAGGGTTAGGATTAGGGTTTGTGTTAGGGTGAGGGTGAGGCTGACGATTAGGGTTAGGTTTAAGGTTAGGGTTAGCTTTAGGTTTAGGGTTAGGGTTAGGGTTAGGTTTAAGGTTAGGGTTATGGTGAGGGTTAGGGTTAGGGTTAGGTTTAGGCTTAGGGTTCGGCTGAGGGTGAGGGTGGGGGTGAGGATTAGGGTGAGGGTTAGGGTTAGGTTTAGGGTTATTTTTAGTGTTTTGGTTAGGGTTAATTTTGTGGTGAGGGTGAGGCGAAGGCTGACAGTTATGGTTAGGGTTAGGGTGGGGTTTAGGGTTAGGGTTAGTGTTAGGGTTAGGGTGAGTTGAGGGTTAGGTTGAGGTTTAGGGTTATCGTTAGGATTAGCGTTGGTTTGAGGGTTAGTGTTAGGGTAGGGTTAGTGTTAGGGTTAGGGTAATTGTTAGGGTGAGGGTTTGGGTTAGGGTGAGGGTTAGGGTTAGGGTAAGGGTTAGGGTTAGGGTCAGGGTGAGCTTTAGTTTGAGGATTAGGGTTAGGTTTAGTGTGAGATTAGGGTGAGGATGAGGGTTAGGGTTAGGGTGAGGGTGAGGGTTAGAATTAAGATTAGGTTGAGGGCTAGGGTGAGGGTTCGGGTTAGGGTTAGTGTTAGGGTTATGGTGAGGTTTAGGATTAGGGTGAGGTTTAGGGTTAGTGTGAGGGTTAGTGTTAGGGTTAGGGTTAGTGTTAGGGTGAGGGTAAGTGTTAGGGTGAGATTTAGGGTTAGAGTGAGGGTGAGAGTCATGGTTAGGGTTAGGGTTAGGATGAGGTTTAGTGTTAGATTTAGGTTTAGAGGTAGGGTTAGGGTGAGGGTGAGGTTTAGGGGTAGAGTTAGGGTTAGGGTGAAGGTTAGGGTGAGGGTTAGGGTTAGGTTGCGAGTTAGGGTGGGGTTGATGGTAATGGCAAATTTGAGGGATAGGCTGAGGGTGAGGGTTAGGGTTAGGGTGATGTTGATGGTTAGATTTAGGATTAGTGTTTGTGTTAGTGTGAGGTTTATGGTGAGGATGAGGGTTAGGGTTAGGGTGAGGGCTAGGGTGAGGTTGAGGGTTAGGGTTAGTGTTAGGGTGAGGTTTAGGTTTAGGGTGATGGTTAGGGTTAGTGTGAGCATTAGTGTTAGCGTTAGGTTTAGTGTTAGGGTCAGGGTAAGTGTTAGGGTGAGGGTTAGGGTTAGGGTTTCGATGAGGTTTAGGTTTAGGGTTAGGGATAGAGTTAGGGTTAGGGTTAGGGTTAGGGTGAGGGTTAGGGTTAGGGTTTGGATGAGGTTTAGGTTTAGGGTTAGGGATAGAGTTAGGGTTAGGGTTAGGGTTAGGGTTAGGGTTAGAGTTACGGTGAGGTTGAGGGTGAGGATGAGGGTTAGGGTTAGGGTGAGGTTTATGGTTAGGGATAGGGTTAGGGTTAGGGTGAGGGTGGGGTTTAGGTTTAGAGTTAGGGTTAGGGGGAGGGTTAGGGTAAGTTTTAGAGTAAGGGTTAGTGTTAGGGTTAGGATGAGAGATAGGGTTAGGCGAGGTTTAGGGATATGGTTAGGTTTAGGATTAGGTTTAGGTTGAGTGTGAGTGTGAGGGTGAAGGTGAAGGTTATGCTTAGGCTTAGGTATAGGCTGAGGGTGAGGGTGAGGATTAGGTTTATTGTTAGGGTTATTGTTAGGGTTAGGTTTAGGGTTACGGTTACGGTGAAGGTGAGGGTGAGGGTTAGGTTTAGGTTTAGGTTGAGGTTTAGGGTTTTGGTTAGGGTTAGAGTTAGGGTTAGGGTTAGGGTTAGTGTGAGAGTTAGTTGGAGGGTTAGGGTTACGGTTAGTTTTAGGGATACGATTAGGTTTAGGGTGAGGGTGAGGGTGTGTGTTAAGGTTAGGTCTAAGTTTAGGCTTAGGGTTAGGCTGTGGGTGAGGTTTAGGGGGAGGTTTAGAATGAGGGTTAGGGTTAGGATTAGGGTTAGGGTAAGGTCTAGGGTGAGGGTGAGATTTAGGGTTAGCGTTAGGGTGAGGTTTTTGGTTATGGTTAGTGTTAGGGTTAGGGTGAGGTTGAGGTTTAATGTTAGAGTTAGGCTTAGGGTGAGGCTGAGGGTGAGGGTTAGGGTTAGGGGGAGGGTTAGGATGAGGGTTAGGGTTAGGTTTAGGGTTATTAGGGTAAGGGGTAGGGTTATGATTACGGTGAGGGTGGGGGTGAGGGTTAGGTTTAGGATTAGGGTGAGGGTTAGAATGAGGGTTAGGTATAGGATTAGGTTTAGGGTGAGGGCTAGGGTGAGGGTGAGGTTAGGGTAAGGGTAAAGCTTAGGCTTAGGGTTAGGCTGAACTTAAGGTTGAGGGTGAGGGTTAGGGTTAGGGTGATAGTTAAGTTTATGGTTAGGGTGAGGGTTAGGACGAGGTTTAGGGTCAGAGGGAGGTTTAGGGTTAGGATGATGGTAAGGGTAAAGGTGAAGTTTAGGCTGAGGATGAGGGTTAAGATAAGGGTGAGAATTAGGTTTAGGTTTAGGGTTTGGGAAAGGGTTAGAGTTAGGGTTAGGGTGAAGGTTAGATTGAGGATTAGGGTTAGGCTTAGTGTGAGGTTTAGGGTGAGGATGAGGGTTAGGGTGAGGGTTAGGGTTAGGGTGAGGGTTATGTTTAGGGTGAGGGTTAGGGTTAGGGTTAGAGTTAGGGTTAGACTGAGGCTTAGGGTGAGGGTTAGGGGTAGGGGAAAGCTTAGTATGAGGGTAGGGGTTAGGGTTAGTGCTAGGGTTATGATTAAGATGAGGGTGAGGTTGAGGCTTAGGATTAGGGTTAGGATGAGATTTAGGTTTAGGGTTTGGGTTAGAATTATGGTTAGGGTGAGAGTGAGGTTTAGGGTTACAGTTAGGGTTAGTGGTAGGATTAGGGTTAGGGTGAGGGTTAGGGTGAGGGTTAGGTTTAGGGTTAGGGTGGGGTTTACGGTTAGGGTTAGGGTTAGGGTGAGGGTGAGGTTTAGTGTTAGATTTAGGGTTAGTGTTAGTGTGAGGGTTAGTGTTAAGGTTAGGGTTAAGTGTAAGGGTGAGGGTAAGTGTTAGGGTGAGGGTTTGGGTTAGGTGAGGGTTATGGTGAGGGTGAGGGTTAGGATTAGGGTTAGGGTTATTTTTAAGGTTCGGTTTAAGGTTAAGGTTACGGTGAGGGTGAGGGTGAGGATTAGGGTTAGGGTGAGCGTGAGGTTTAGTTTGAGTGTGAGGTTTAGGGTTAGAGTTAGGGTTAGGGTGAGAGTTAGGTTTAGGGTTAGGGTTAGTGTTAGGGTTTGGATTAGAGTGAGAGTTAGGGGGAGAGTTAGTGTTATCGTTAGAGTTAGGATTTGGGTTAGGGTGAGGGTGAGTGTTTGTGTTAGGGTTAGGTTTAGGGTGAGGCTTAATTTTATGCCGAGCGTGAAGTTGAGGCTGAGAGTTAGGGTTAGGGTGAGGGTTAGTTTTAGGGTTACGGGGAGGGTTAGGATGATGGTTAGGGTTAGAATTAGGGTTAGGGTGAGGGCTAGGGTGAGGATATGGTTTAGGGTTATGGTTAGGGTGAGGGTTAGGGTTAGGATTAGGCTGATAGTTTTCTGGTTAAGTTTAGTGTTAGGGTGAGGGTTAGGGTAAGGGTTACGATGAGGGTGAGGGTTAGGGTTAGGTTGAGGGTTAGCGTTAGGATTAGGGTTAGGGTGAGGGTGAGGGTGCGGGTTAGGGTTAGGGTGAGGGTTAGGATGACGGTTAGGGTTAGGATTAGGGTTAGGGTGAGGTCTATGGTGAGGGTGAGGGTTAGGATTAGGGTTAGAGTGAGGTATAGGGTGAGGGTGAGGGTTAGGGTAAGGGTAAGGGTTAGGCTTAGGCTTAGGGTTAGGCTGAGCATGAGGTTGAGGGTGAGGGTTAGTGTTAAGTTGATGGTTAGGTTTACGGTTAAGGTGAGGGTTAGGATGAGGTTTATGTTTAGGGTGAGGTTTAGGGTGAGGATGATGGTAAGTTTAAAGGTGAGGTTTAGGCTGAGGGTGAGGGTTAAGGTAACGGTGATGTTTAGGGTCAGGGTATGGTTTAGTGTTTGGGTTAGGGTTAGAGTTAAGGTTATGGTGAGGGTGAGGTTTAGAGGTAGAGTTAGGGTTAGGGTTAGGGTTAGGTTGAGGGTTAGGGTAAGGGTTAGGGTGGGGGTGATGTTAAGGGTAAACATGAGGGTTAGGCTGAGGCTGAGGATTACAGTAGAGTGAGGGTTAGGTTTAGGGTGAGGGTTAGGGTTAGGGGAAGGGTGTGGGTGAGGGTTAGATTGAGGATTAGTGTTAGGGTTAGTGTGAGTTTTAGTATGAGGATTAGGTTTAGGGTTAGGGTGAGGGCTAGGGTGAGGGTGAGGGTTAGGTTTAGGTTTAGGGTGAGGTTTAGGGTCAGGGTGATGGTTCGGGTTAGTGTTAGGGTTAGAGTTAGTGTTAGGGTGAGGGTAAGTGTTAGGGTGAGGGTTAGTTTGAGGGTGAGGGTTATGGTTAGGTTGAAGTTTAGGGTTAGGTTTTAGGGTTAGGGTTACGGTTACAGTGAGATTGAGGGTGAGGGTTAGGGTAGGGTTAGGATGAGTTTTAGGTTTAGAGTTAAGGTTAGAGTTAGAGTTAGGTTGAGAGCGAGGTTTACGGTTAGAGTTAGGGTTAGTGTTATTGTGAGGTTGGGGTTAGGGTTAGTCTTAGGCTTAGGCCTAGCATGATGGTGAGGGTTAGGTTAGGGTGAAAGTTAGGGTTAGGGTTAGGGTGAGGGTTAGGATGAGGTTTAGTTTTATGATTAGGGTTAGGTTGAGTACTAGGGTGAGGGTTAGGTTAAGGGTTAGGTTTAGGAGTAGGGTTAGGGTGAGGGTGAGTTTGAGCGTTAGGTTTAAGGTTAGGCTTAGGGTTAGGTTGAGGTTTAGGGTTAGAGTTTGTGTTAGGGTGAGGATGAGGATGAGGATTAGGGTTAGTGTTAGGGTTAGGGTTAGGTTTAGGGTTAGGTTTAGTGTTAGTGTTAGGTTTACAGTGAGGGTTACGGTTAGGGTTAGGTTTAGGAATACACTTAGGGTTAGGCTGAAGTTGAGGGTGGGGTTGAGGATTAGGTTTAGGTTTAGGGTTAGGGTTATTGTTAGTGTTATGTTTACGGTTAAATTTTTGGTGAGAGTGAGGCTAAGGTTGAGGGTTAGATTTAGGGTTAGGGTTAGTGTTATTGTTAGGGTTAGATTTATGGTGAGTTTGAGGGTGATGGTGAGGGTTAGGGTTAGAGTTAAGGTTAGGGGGAGGGTTAGATTGAGGTTTAGGGTTAGGGTTAGTGTTAGGGTTAGGGTGAGGTTGAGGGGTAATTTGAGGTTTAGGGATAGAGTTAGGTTTAGTATTAGGGTTGGGGTGAGGGTGAGTGTGAGGGCTAGGGTGAGGGTTAGGCTTAGGCTTAGGGTTAGGCTGAGGGTGACAGTGGGTGTGAGGATTAGGGTTAGGGTGATGGTTCGGTTTAGGGTTAGTGTTATTTTTAGGGTTAGGGTTAGAGTTACGGTGAGGGTGAGGTTGTGGGTGAGGGTTAGGGTTAGGGTTAGGATGGGGTTTAGTTTTAGTGTTAGGGTTAGGTTGAGGGTGAGGTTTAGGGTTAAATATAGGGTTAGGGGGATGGTTAGGTTGAGGGTTAGGGTTTGGGTAAGTGTTAGGGTTAGGTTGAGGGTTAGAATGAGGATTAGGTTTAGTATTAGTGTGAGGTTTAGGGTGAGGATGAGGGTTAGGGTTAGGGTGAGGGTGAAGGTTAGAATTAGGGTTAGGGTGAGGGCTAGGGTGAGGGTGAGGGTTAGGTTTATGGTTAGGGTTATGGTAAGGTTTAGGACTAGGGTGAGGGTTAGTGTTAGTGTGATCGTTAGTGTTAGGGTTAGGGTTAGAGTTAGGGTGAGGGTAAGTGTTAGGGTGAGGTTTAGGGTTAGGGTTAGGGTTAGGGTTAGGGTGAGGGTTAGGGTTAGGGTTAGTTTTAGGGTGAGGGTTAGGATGTTGTTTAGGGTTAGGGTGCGGGTTAGGGTGGGGGTGATGGTAAGGGTAAACCTTTGGGTTAGGCTGAGGGTGATGTTTACGGTAAGGTTGAGGGTTAGGGTTCGGGTGAGGGTTAGTGTTAGGGTTAGTGTGATGGTGAGGGTTAGATTGAGGATTTGTGTTAGGGTTAGTGTGAGGTTTAGGGTGAGGATGAGGGTTAGGGTTAGGGTTAGGGTAAGGGTGAGGATGAGGTTTAGGATTAGATATAGGGTTAGGGTGAGGGTTAGTGTGAGGGTTACGTTTATGGTTAGTGTTAGGATTAGGTTGAGGGTGAGAATTAGGTTGAGGTTTAAGGTTAGGGTTAGGGTTAGGGTTAGTGTGAGGTATAGTGTTAGGGTTAGGCTTAGTTTTAGGGGGATGGTAATTGTTAGGGTAAGGGTATGGGTTAGGCTGAGGGTTATTGTTAGGGTGACGGTTAGGATTAGGGTTAGGGTTACTGTTAGGGTTAAGTTTAGTGTCATGGTTGTGCTGAGGGTGAGGGTGAAGGTTAGGGTTAGGGTTAGGGTGAGGTTTAGGGTTTGGATTAGGGTTAGAGTTAGGGTTAGAGTGAGGGTGAGGTTTAGGGTTAGGGTTAGGGTTAGGGTGAGGTTCAGGTTGAGGGTTAGGGTTAGGGTTAGTGTTAAGGTTAGGTTTAGGTGAGAGTTAGGGTGAGGGTTAGGATTAGCGTTAGGTTTAGGGATAGGATTAGGGTTAGGGTGAGGGGTTGAGAATGAGGGTTAGGGTGATGGTTCGGTTTAGGGTTAGTGTTATTCTTAGGGTTAGGGTTAGAGTTATGGTGAGGGTGAGGGTGTGGGTGAGGGTTAGGTTTAAGGTTAGGGTGGAGTTTAGGGTTAGTGTTAGGTTTAGGGTGAGGTTGAGGTTTAAGGTTAAATATAGGGTTAGGGGGATGGTTAGGGTGAGGGTTAGGGTTAGGGGAAATGTTAGGGTTAGGCTTAGGGTGAGGGTTAGATTGAGGATTAGGTTTAGGGTTAGTGTGAGGTTTAGGGTGAGGATGAGGGTTAGGTTTAGGGTGAGGGTGAGGGTTAGAATTAGGGTTAGGGTGAGGGCAAGGGTGAGGGTGAGGATTAGTTTTAGGGTTAGGGTTATGGTGAGGTTTAGGATTAGGATTAGGGTTAGGGTTAGTGTGAGCTTTAGTGTTAGGTTTAGGGTTAGTGTTAATTGAGGGTAAGTGTTTGGGTGAGGGTTAGGGTTAGGGTGAGGTTTATGTTTAGGGTGAGTGTTAGGGTTAGGTTTAGGGTGAGGTTAGGTGTTGGTTAGGGTTAGGGTGCGGTTTAGGGTGGGGTCACAGTAAGTGTAAATGTGAGGTTTTAACTGAGGGTGATGATTACGGTAAGGGTGAGGGTTAGGGTTAGGGTTAGGGTTAGGGTTAGGGTTAAGGTCAGGGTTAGTGTTAGGTTAGGGTGAAGGTGAGGGTTAGATTGAGGATTAGTGGTAGGGTTAGTGTGAGGTTTAGGGTGTAGATGAGGGTTAGGGTTAGGTTAAGGGCTAGGGTGATGGTGAGGATTAGTGTGAGCGTTAGTTTTAGCGTTAGGGTTAGTGTTAGGGTGAGGATAAGTGTTACTGTGAAGGTTAGGGTTAGGGTGAGGGATATGGTTAGGGTGAGGGTTAGTGTTAGGTTTAGGGTTAGGTGAGAGTTCCGGAGAGATTTAGGAATAGGTTTAGGTTTAGGGATAGGATTAGGCTTAGGGTGTGGGTGAGTGTGTGTGTTAGGGTTAGGTTTAAGGTTAGGCTTAGGGTTTGGCTGAGGGTTAGGTTGAGTGTGAGGGTTAGGGTTAGGGTGAGGGTTAGGATGAGCATTAGGGTTACGATTAGGGTTAGGATAAGGGTTAGGGTGAGCGTTAGGATTAAGGTGAGGGTTATTTTTAGGGTAAGGGCTAGGGTGAGGGTGAGATTTAGGGTTAGGTTTAGTGTGAGTTTTAGGGTTAAGGTTTGGTTTAGGGTGAGGGTGAGGTTTAGGGTTAGAGTTAGTGTTAGGGTGAGGATGAAGGTGAGGGTTAGGGTTATCGTTAGGGTTAGGGTTAGTGTTACGTTTAGGTTTAGTTTAGGGTGAGAGTTTAGGTGAGGGTGAGGTTAGGGTTAGGGTTAAGATTAGGGTTAGGGTTAGGGTTAAGGTGAGTGTGCGGGTTAGGTTTAGGGTTAGGCTTAGGGTTGGGCTGAGGGTGAAGGTGAGAGTGAGGGTTAGGGTTTGGGTGATTGTTAAGGTTAGGGTTATGAGGAGGGTTAGGATTATGGTTATGGTTAGGATTAGGGTTAGGGTGAGTTCTATGGTATCGGTGACTTTTAGGGTTAGGGTTAGGGTGAGGTTTAGGGTTAGTTTTAGATTTAGGGTTAAGGTGAGCCTGAGGGTGTGGGTTAGGGTTAGGGTTAGGTTTAGGGTAAGGGTTAGGGTGAGCATGAGTGTAAGGTTTAGGGTTAGGGTTAGGCTTAGGGTTACACTGATAGTGAGGGTGAGGGTTAGGGTTAGGGTGAGGGCTAGGGTGAAGGTGAGGATTAGTGTGAGCGTTAGGTTTAGTGTTAGGGTGAGGATAATATTAGGGTGAAGGTTAGGGTTTGGGTGAGGGTTGTGGTTAGGGTGATGGTTAGGTTTAGGGTTAGGGTTAGGCTTAGGGTTGGGGTTAGGGTTAGGCTTAGGCTTATGCTTAGGCTTAGGCTGAGCCTGAGGTTGAGGGTTAGGCTTAGGGTTAGGGTTAGGTTTAGGGTGAGGGTTAGGATGAGTTTTAGGGTTGGGATAAGGTTAGGTTTAGGATTAGGGTTAGGGTGAGGTTGAATGTGAGTGTTAGGGTTAGGGTTAGGGTTAGGCTTAGATTTAGGGTGAGGGTTAGGGTTAGGGTTAGGGTTAGGGTGAGGTAGAGGCTGAGGATTAGGGTTAGGTTTAGGGTTTGGTTTAGGTTTAGGGTTAGTGTTAGGGTTAGTGTTAGGGTTAGGGTTAAGGTGATGTTTAGGTTTAGGGTTAGAGATAGGGTTAGGCTTAGGGTTAGGCTGAGGGTGAGGGTGGGGGTGAGGATTAGAATTAGGGTTTGGCATAGGCTTAGGGTTAGGGTTATTTTTAGTGTTATGGTTAGGGTTATATTTGAGGTGAGGGTGAGGGTTAGGCTTAGGGTTAGGGTTAGGTTTAGGGTGAGGGTTAGGATGAGTTTTAGGGTTGGGATAAGGTTAGGTTTAGGATTAGGGTTAGGGTGAGGTTGAATGTGAGTGTTAGGGTTAGGGTTAGGGTTAGGGTTAGGCTTAGATTTAGGGTGAGGGTTAGGGTTAGGGTTAGGGTTAGGGTGAGGTAGAGGCTGAGGATTAGGGTTAGGTTTAGGGTTTGGTTTAGGTTTAGGGTTAGTGTTAGGGTTAGTGTTAGGGTTAGGGTTAAGGTGATGTTTAGGTTTAGGGTTAGAGATAGGGTTGGGCTTAGGGTTAGGCTGAGGGTGAAGGTGGGGGTGAGGATTAGAATTAGGGTTTGGCATAGGCTTAGGGTTAGGGTTATTTTTAGTGTTATGGTTAGGGTTATATTTGAGGTGAGGGTGAGGATGAGGGTGAGGGTTATGTTTATGGTTAATGTTAGGGTTAGGATTAGTGTTATTGTTAGGGTTAGGGTTAGAGTAACAGTGAGGTTGAGGGTGAGGGTGAAGGTTAGGTTTAGTGTGGGGTTTAGGGTTATGGTTAGTGTTAAGGTTAGTGTGAGGGTGAGGTTTTGGTTTAGACTTAGGGTTACGGTGTGGGTTAGGGTGAAGTTTAGGTTTAGGGTTAGTGTTAGAGTTAGGGTAAGGGTGAGGGTTAGGTTGAGGTTTAGGGATAGGTTTAGGTTTAAGATTAGGGTTAAGGTTAGGGTGAGTTTGAGGGTTAAGGTTAGGATTAGGCTTAGGCTTTGGGTTAGGCTGTGGGTGAGGTTGGGGGTGAGGATTAGGGTTAGGGTGATGGTTCAAGTTAGGGTTAGTGTTATTGTTAGGGTTAGGGTTAGAGTTACGGTGAGGGTGAGGGTGCAGTTGAGGGTTAGGGTTAGGGTGAGGTTTAGGGTTAGGTTTAGGGTTAGGGTTAGGGTTAGTGTGAGGTTTAGTGTTAGATATAGGGTTAGGGTGAGGGTTTGGTTGAGGGTTAGGGTTAGGGTTAGTGGTAGGGTTAGGTTTAGGGTGAGGGTTAGTTTGAGGTTTAGGGTTAGGGTTAGGGTTAGGGTTAGTGTGAGGGTTAGTGTTAGGGTTAGGGTTAGTCTTAGGGGGATGGTAAGTGTTAGGGTGACGGTATGGGTTAGGGTGAGAGTTATGGTTAGGGTGATGGTTAGAATTGGGGTTCAGTTATTGTTAGGCTTAGGTTTAGGGTCATGGTTGCGGTGAGGGTGAGGGTGAGGGTTAGGGTTATGGTTTGGGTGAGTTTTAGGGTTTGGGTTAGGGTTACAGTTAGGGTTAGAGTGAGGGTGAGGTTTAGGGTTAAGGTTAGGGGGAGGGTGAGGGTTAGGTTGAGGGTTAGGTTTAGGGTTAGTGTTAGGCATAGGGTTAGGTGAGAGTTAGGGAGAAGGTTAGGTTTAGGGTTAGGTTTAGGATAGGATTAAGGTTAGGGTGAGGGTGAGTGTGAGTGTTAGGTTTACCATTAGGCTTAGGATTAGGCTTAGGCTGATGGTGAGGGTGGGGTTGAGGATTAGGGTTAGGGTGATGGTTAGGTTTAGGGTTAGGGTTAGGGCTGAGGAGAGGGTGTGGGTTAGGGTAAGACTTAGCCTTATGCTTAGGCCCAGCATGTCGGTGAGGGTTCTTGTTCGGGTTCGGGTTCGGGTTAGGATGAGGTTTAGGGTTAGAATTAGGGTTAGGATGAGAGCTAGGAAGAGGTTTAGGGTGAGGGTTAGGGTTAGGTATTGGTTTGGTTTAGGATTAAGGTTAGGGTAAGGGTGAGTGTGAGGGTTAGGTTTATGGTTAAGGTTAGTGTTAGGGTTAGGGTAAGGGTTACGGTGAGGGTTCGGTTAGGTTTAGGCTTAGGGTTAGGCTTTTCGTTAGGCTCACGGTGAGGGTGGGGGTGAGGTTTAGGGTTAGAATTAGGGTTAGGTTGAGGCTGAGGGTGAGGGTTAGAGATAGGGTTAGGATTAGGTTTTGGGTTAGGGTTAGGGTGAGTGTGAGGGTAAGGGTTAGGGTTAGGGTTAGCCTTAGGTTTAGGCTGAGGGTGAGGCTGAGGGTGAGGTTTAGGGTTACAATTAGGGTTAGGGTGAGACTGAGGGTGGGAGTGATGGTAAGGGTAAACGTGAGGGTTAGGCTGAGGGTGAGAGTTATGGTAAGGGTGAGGTTTAGGGTTAGGGTGAGGGTCAGGGTTAGGCTTAGGGTGAGAGTTTGGGATCGAGTTAGGGTTAGAGTTAGGGTTAGGGTTAGGTTGAAGTTTATGGTTAGGATTAGGGTTAGGGTGAGTTTGAGTGTTAGGGTTAGTGTTAGGGTGAGTGTTAGGATGAGGGTTAGGGTGAGGAATAGGGTTAGGGTGAGGGTTCGGGACAGGGTGAGGTTTAGGATTAGGGTTAGGGTGAGGTTTAGAGTTAGGGTTAGGGTTAGGGTGAGGCTGAGGTTTAGGGTTAGGGTTAGGGTTAGGGTTAGATTTAGGGTTAGGGTGAGGTTTAGGATAAGGGTGTGGGTTAGGCTTAGGGTTACAATTAGGATTAGGTAAGGGTTAGGGTGAGTGTGTGGGTTAGGGTTAGGCTTAGGCTTAGGGTTAGGCTGAGGGTGAGGGGAGGGTGAGGATTAGGATTAGGGTGAGGGTTAGGGTGGGATTTATGGTTCGGTTAAGTTTAGGCTTAGGGTGAGGGTTAGGGTTAGGGTTATGGTGAGTGTGAGGATTAGAGTTAGGTTTAGGGTTAGGGTTAGGGTTAAGGTTAGGGTGGGTTTTAGGGTTAGGGTGAGGGTAAGGGTGAGGATTAGGGTTAGGATTAGAGTTTGCTTGAGGGCTAGGGTGAGGGTGAGGGTTATGGTTAGTGTTAGATTAAGGTTTAAGGTTAGGGTTAGGGTTAGTGTGAGGGTTAGGTTGAGGGTTAGGGTTACGGTGAGGGTGAGAGTTGGGGTTACTGTGAGGGTTAGGGTTAGGATTAGTGTTAGGGTGAGGGTGAGTGTTAGGATTAGGGTTAGGTTTAGGTTTAGTGTTAGGATTAGTGTTATTGTTAGCATTAGGTTTAGAGTTATGTTGAGGGAGAGGGAGAGGGTGAGGTTTAGGTTTAGGCCTAGGGTGAAGTTTAGTCTTAGTGTTAGGTTTAGGGTTAGAGTGAGGGTGAGGTTTAGGTATAGTGTTAGGGTTAGGGTGACGGTTAGGGTTAGGTTGCGGGTTAGGTTGATGATAACGTTAAGGCTAAAGTTGAGGGTTAGGCTGAGGGTGAGGGTTACGGTAAGGGTTAGGGTTAGGGTTAGGGTGAGGGTTGGGTTTAGGTTTAGGCTTAGGCTTAGGCTTAGGCTTAGGCTTAGGCTCAGCATGAGGGTTCGGGTTAGGGTTCGGGTTAGGGTTCGGTTTAGGGTTAGGTTTAGGGTGAGGGTTAGGATGAGGTTTAGGGTTAGGATTAGGGTTAGGCAGAGAGCTAGGTTGAGGTGTAGGGTGAGGGTTAGGGTTAGGTATAGGGTTAGGGCTAGGATTAGGTTTAGGGTAAGATTGAGTGCGAGGGTTAGGGTTAGGGTTAGGTTTAGTGTTAGGGTTAGGGTTAGGGTTATGGTGAGTGTTAGGGTTAGGGTTATGCTTAGGGTTATTCTTTGGGTTAGGCTGAGGGTGAGGGTGGGGTGAGGTTTAGGGTTAGAATTAGGGTTAGGTTGAGGCTGAGGTTGAGGGTGTGTGTTAGGGTTAGGATTAGGATTAGGATTTGGGATAGGGTGAGGGTGAGTGTGAGGTTTAGGGTTAGGGTTATGGTTAGCCTTAGGTTTAGGCTGAGGGTGAAGGTGAGGGTGAAGTTTAGGATTAGTTTGAGGGTTAGGGTGAGGGTTAGATTGGGGATTAGGTTTAGAGTTAGGTTAGTGTGAGGTTTAGCGTGAGGATGAGTGTTAGGGTTATGGTCAGGGTTAGGGTTAGAATTAGGGTTAGGGTGAGGTCTAGGGTGAGGGTGAGGGTTAGAGTTAGGGTTAGGGTTAGGGTGAAGTTTAGGATTAGGGTGAGGGTTAGGGTTAGTGTTAGGGTTAGTGTTAGCGTTAGGGTTAGTGTTAGGGTGAGGGTAAGTGTTAGGGTGAGGGTTAGGGTTAGGTTGAGTGTTATGGTTAGGGTGAGGGTTAGATTGGAGATTAGGGTTAGAGTTAGAGTTAGTGTGAGGTTTCGGGTGAGGAAGAGGGTTAGGGTTAGTTTGAGGGTTAGGGTTAGCGTTAGTGTTAGGGTTAAGGTTAGGGTCAGGGTTAGGTTAGGTTTAGGGTGAGGGTGAGTGTGAGCCTTAGTGTTAGGGTTATGCTTAGGGTTAGAGTTAGGCTGAGGTTGAGGGTGAGGCTGAGGGTTAGGGATAGGGTTAGGGTGAGGTTTAGTGTAAGGGTAAGGGTTAGAGTTAGGGTGAGGGTGAGGGTGAGGGTGAGGTTTAGGTGTAGATTTAGGGTTAGGGTGAATGTTATGGTGCGGATGACGGTAAGGGTAAAAGTGAGGGTTAGGCTGTGGGTGAGGGTTACGGTAAGGGTGAGGGTTAGGGTTAGCGTGAGGTTTAGGTTTAGGGTTAGGGTGAGGGTGAGGGTTAGATTGAGGATTAGTGTTAGGGTTAGTGTGAGGTTTAGGGTGATAATGAGGGTTAGGCTTAGGCTGAGGTCTAGGGTGAGGAAGAGGGTTAGGGTTAGTGTTAGGGTGAGGTTTAGGGTTAGGGTGATTATTAGGGTTACTGTGAGTGTTAGTGTTAGCGTTAGGGTTAGTTTTCGGGTGAGGGTAAAAATTAGGGTGATGGTTAGGTTTAGGGTTAGGGTTTGGATGAGGTTTAGGTTTCGGGTTAGGGTTAGAGTTAGGCTTAGGGTGAGGGTGAGATTTAGGGTTAGAGTTAGAGTTAGTGTTAGGTTTAGGGATAGGTTGAGTGTTACGGTTAGGTTTAGGCTTAGGCTTAGGCTTAGGCTTAGGCCGAACATGAGGGGGAGGGTTATGATTAGGGTTAGGGTGAGGGTTAGGGTTAGGTTTAGGGTGAGGGCAAGTGTGAGGGTTAGGTTGAGGGTTAGGTTTAGGGATAGGGTTAGCTTTAGGATTTGGTTTAGGGTGAGACTGAGTATGAGGGTTAGGGTTAGGGTTAGGGATAGGCTTAGGGTTAGGTTGAGGATTAGGGTTAGGGTTTGTGTTAGGGGTAAGTTTAGGGTTAGTGTTAGTGTTAGTGTTAGGGTTAGGGTTAGGTTTACATTTAGGGTTAGGGTTAGGGTTAGGGATAGGCTTAGGGTTAGGCTGAGGGTGAGGGTGGGGGTGAGGTTTAGGGTTAGGGTTAGGGTTAGGGTTAGGATTATTTTTAGTGTTATGGTTAGGGTTAAGTTTGCAGTGAGGGTGAGGCTGAGCGTGAGGGTTATGGTTAAGGATAGGGTTAGGGTTAGTGTTATCTTTAGGGATAGGATTAGAGTTACGGTGAGGTTGAGGTTGAGGGTGAGGGTTAGTGTTAGGTTGAGGTTTAGGGTTAGGGTGAGGGTGAGGGTGAGGTTTAGGGTTAGAGTTAGTGTTTGGGGGAGGGTTAGGATGAAGTTTAGGGTTAGGGTTAGTGTTAGGGTTAGGGTGAGGGTGAGGGTTAGGTTGAGATTTAGGGGATAGGGTTAGTGTTAGGGTTAGGGTGAAGATGAAGGGTAGGTTGAGGTTTAGGGATAGGGTTAGATTTAGTATTAGGGATAGGGTGAGAGTGAGTGTGAGGGTTTGGATGAGGGTTAGGTTTAGTCTTAGGGTTAGGCTGAGGGTGAGGATAGGGGTGAGGATTAGGGTTAAGGTGATGATTAGGTTTAGGTTTAGTGTTATTGTTTGGGTTAGGGTTAGAGTTCCTTTGAGGGTGAGGGTGCGGTTGAGGGTTAGTGTTATGGTTAGTGTGGGGTTAAGGGTTAGGTTTAGGGTTAGGGTTAGGGTGAGGGTGAGCTTTAGGGTTAGATATAGGCTTAGGGTTAGGGTGAGGGTTAGGGTTAGGGTTTGGGTTAGGGTGAGGGTGAGGCTGAGAATTAGGGTTAGGTTTAGTGTTAGGGTTAGTGTTAGTTTTAGGGTGAGGGTTAGGGTTAGCATTACGGTGAGGTTTAGGGTTAGGGTTAGGGTTAGGATTAGGCTTCATGTTAGGCTGAGGGTGATGGTGGCGGTGAGGATTAGAGTTAAGATTAGGGTTAGGGTTAGGGTTATTGTTAGTGTTATGTTTAGGGTTATGTTTGCTGTGAGGTTGAGGCTGAGGGTGTCAGTTATTGTTAGGGTTATGGCTATGGTTAGGGTTAGTGTTATTCTTAGGGTTATTGTTAGATTTACGGTGAGTTTGAGGGTGAGGGTGAGGGTTAGTGTTAGTTTGAGTTTTAGGGTGAGGTTTAGGGTTAGGTTTAGGTTTAGAGTTAGGGTGAGGATGAGGTTTAGGGTTAGAGTTAGGGTTAAGTGGAGGGTTAGGGTGAGGTTGAGGGTTAGTGTTAGTCTTAGGTTTATGGTGAGGGTGAGGGTTAGTTTGAGGTTTAGGAATAAGGTTAAGTTTAGGATTAGGGTTAGGGTGAGGGCTAGGGTGAGGGTGAGGTTTAGCTTAGGATTAGGGTGAGGTTTAGTGTTAGGGTTAGGGTTAGGGTGAGGGTGAGATTTAGAGGTAGGTTTAACTTGAGGCTGAGGTTGAGGGTTAGGGTTAGTGTTAGAGTTAGGGTTAGGTTGAGGGTTAGGTTTAGGTTGAGGGTTAGGCTTAGGGTTACTATTAGGATTAGGGTAAGGTTTAGGGTGAGTTTGACAGTTACGGTTAGGGTTAGGCTTAGCCTTAGGGTTAGGCTGAGGGTGAGGGTGAGGGTAAGGGTTAGAGTTAGGGTTCGGGTTAGGGTTAGGGTTAGGGTGAGTGTTAGGGTTCGGTTAAGTTCAGGGTTAGGGTGAGGGTTAGGGTTAGGGTGAGCGTGAGGTTTAGGGTTAGGTTGAGGGTTAAGGTTAGTGTTAGAGTGATGGTTAGGGTTAGGGTTGGTGTGCGGGTTAGGATGAGGATTAGGGTTAGGATTAGGGTAAGGGTGAGGTCTAGGATGAGGGTGAGGGTTAGGGTTAGTGTTAGGTTAAGGTTTAGGGTTAGGGTTATGGTTAGGTTGAGGATTAAGGTTACAGTGAGGGTGAGGGTTAGGGTTAGGGTGAGGGTTAGGGTTAGGATTAGGTTTAGGGTGAGGGTGAGTGTTAGGATTAGTGTTCAGGTTATGGTTAGGTTTAGGGTTAGGATTAGTGTTATTGTTAGGGTTAGGGTTAGAGTTATCCTGATGGTTAAGGTGAGGGTGAGGGTGAGGATTAGGGTTAGCGTTAGGGTGAGGTTTAGGGTTATAGATAGGATTAGTTTTAGGGTGAGGGTGAAGTTTAGTGTTAGATTTAGGGTTAGTTGGAGGGTTAGGTTGAGGGTTAGTGTTAGTGTTAGGGTTAGGGTTAAGTGTAGGGTGAAGGTTAGGTTGAGGTTTAGGGTTATGTTTAGGGTTAGGGTTAGGATTAGGTTTAGCTTGAGTGTGAGTGTGAGGGTTAGGGTTAATCTTAGGCTTAGGCTTAAGGTTAGGCTGAGGGTGAGGGTGGGGTTGAGGATTAGGCTTATGGTAATGGTTAGGGTTAGGGTTAGTGTGAGTGTTAGGATGAGGGTTAGGGTTAGGATTAGGTTTCAGGTGAAGGCTAGGGTGAGGGTGAGGGTTAGGGTAAGGTTTAGGCTTAGGCTTAGGGTTAGGCTGAGCGTGAGGGTGAGGGTGAGGGTTAGTGTTAGGGTGATGGTTAGGTTTACTCTTAGGGTGAGGGTTAGGATGGGATTTAGGGTTAGGGTGAGGGTTAGGGTGAGGATGATGGTAAGGGTA
This sequence comes from Dipodomys merriami, assembly GCF_024711535.1. Classification (NCBI taxonomy): domain Eukaryota; kingdom Metazoa; phylum Chordata; class Mammalia; order Rodentia; family Heteromyidae; genus Dipodomys; species Dipodomys merriami. The sequence goes on along the minus strand of NW_027202918.1, from coordinate 8,879 downwards.
AAGGTGAAGTTTAGGCTGAGGGTGAGGTTTAAGATAAGGGTGAAATTTAGTTTTAAGTTTAGGGTTAGGATAAGGGTTAGGGTGAGCTTTAGTTTGAGGATTAGGTTTAAGGTTAGTGTGAGCTTTAGGGTGAGGATGAGGGTTAGGTTTAGGGTGAGAGTGAGGGTTAGAATTAGGGTTAGGGTGAGTGCTAGGGTGAGGGTGAGGGTTAGGTTTAGGGTTAGGGTTAGGGTGAGGTTTAGAATTAGGGTGAGGTTTAAGGTTAGAGTGAGGGTTAGTGTTAGTGTTAGGGTTAGTGTAAGGGTGAGGGTAAGTGTTAGGGTGAGGTTTAGGGTTCAGATGAGTGTTAAGTTTATGTTGAGGGTTAGGGTTAGGTTTAGGTTTATTGTTAGGGTTAGGGTTAGTGTTACGGTTACGGTGAGAGTGTGGGTAAGGGTTAGGGTTAGGCTTAGGGTGAGGTTTAGTGTTAGGGTTAGAGTTAGTGTTAGCATGAGGGTGAGGTTTAGGTGTAGAGCTAGGGTTAAGGTGAGGGTTAGGGTTAGGGTTATGGTTAGAGTGCGGGTTAGGGTGGGGGTGACGTTAAGGGTAAAGTTGAGGGTTAGGCTGAGGGTGAGGGTTACGGTAAGAGTGAGGGTTAGGGTTAGGGTGAGTGTTAGTGTTAGGGTTAGGGTGAGGGTTAGTGTTAGGGTTAGGGTGAGGGTGAGGGTTAGATTGAGGATTAGTATTAGGGTTAGTGTGAGGTTTAGGGTGAGAATGAGGGTTAGGGTTATGGTGAGCCTTAATGTTATTGTTAGATTTAGTGTTAATGTGAGGGTAAGTGTTAGGGTGAGGGTTAGGGAAAGGGCGAGTGTAATGGTTAGTGTGAGGGTTAGGGTTAGATTTAGGGATAGGGTGAGTGTGATATTTAGGGTTAGAGTTAGAGTTAGTGTTAGGGTTAGGGTTAGGGTGAAGGTTAGGTATAGGGTTAGGGTTAGGGTTAGGCTTAGGCGTATGCTTAGGCCGAGCATGAGCGTGAGGGTGAGAGTTAGGGTTAGGGTGAGGGTTAGGGTTAGGGTGAGGGTTAGGATGAGGTTTAGGGTTAGGATTAGGGTTAGGGTGAGGCTAGGGTGAAGGTTAGGGTGAGCGTTAGGGTTAGGAAATGGGTTAGGTTTAGGATTAGGGTTAGGGTGAGGGTGATTGTTAGGGTTAGGGTTAGGGTTAGGGTTAGCCTGAGAGTTAGGGTGAGGGTTAGGGTGTGTGTTAGGGTTAGGGTTTGGGTTAAGGTGAGGGTGAGGCTGAGCATTAGGCTTACTTTTAGGGTTAGGGTTAGGGTTAGGTTTAGCATTAGGGTTAGGGTTAGGGTTAGGCTTAGGGTTAGGGTTAGGGTGAGGTTTTAGGTTAAATATATGGTTAAGGCGACGGTTTGGGTAAGGGTTAGGCATAGGGTTAGTATTACGGTTAAGGTGAGGGTGAGGGTTAGGTTGAGGTTTAGGGTTAGGGTTAAGTTTAGGGTTAGTTTGAGGGTTAGTGTTAATGTTGGGTTAGTGTTAGGGTGAGGGTAAGTGTTAGGGTGAGGGTTAGAGTTGATGTGAGAGTTGGGTGAGGGTGAGGTTTAGTGATAGAGTTAGGTTTAGGGTGAAGGTTAGGTTGAGCTTTAAGGTTAGTGTGTTAGTGTTAGGGTTAGGGTGAGAATTAGGGGGATTTTTATGGTTAGGGTTAGGGTTAGCGTTAGCGTTAGGGTGTGGTTGAGGTTTAGTGTTAGAATTAGGGTTAGGGTGAGGCTGAGGGTGAGGGTTAGTTTTAGGGTTAGGGTTAGGGCGAGGGTTAGGGTGAGGGTTAGGGTGAGGGTTAGTGTTAAGGCTAGGATTAGGATTAGGATTAGGGTTAGGGTTAGGGTGAGTGTGAGGGTTAGGGTTAGGGTTAGGGTTAACCTTAGGTTTAGGCTGAGAGTGAGGGTGAGGGTGAGGGTTAGGTTTAGCCTGAGAGTTAAGGTTAGGGTTACGGTGAGTTTTAGTGTTAGGGTTAGGTTTAGAGTTAGCTTTAGGGTGAGCATGAGATATAGGGGTAGATTTAGGGTTGGGGTTAGGGTTATTTTAGGGTTAGGTTTAGGGTTAGTTTTAGAGTTGGAGTTGCAGTTAGGGTTAGGGTGAGCATGAGGTTTACGATTAGAGTTAGGGTTAGTGTTAGGGTTAGGGTTAGTGTGAGGGTTAGGGTTAGGAATAGGCTAAGGCTTATGCTTATGCTTAGGCCGAGCATGAGGGTGAGGGCTAGGGTGAGGGTTATGGTGAGGGTTAGGTTTAGGCATACGGTTAGGGTTAGGATTCGGATTAGGGTGAGGGTGAGTGTGAAGTTAGGGTTAGGGTTAGGCTTAGGGATAGGGTTAGGTTTAGAATTAGGGTTAGGGTTAGGGTTATGGTTAGGGTTAGGGCTAGGCTTATTGTAAGGATTATGGTTAGGGTTAAGTTTGCGGTGAGGGTGAGGCTGAGGGTTAGGGTTAGGATTAGTATTATTGTTGGGGATAGGCTTAGAGTTACAGTGAGGTTGAGTGTGAGGGTGTGGGTTAGGGTTAGGCTGACATTTAGGTTGAGGTTTAGGGCTAGGGTTAGGGGTAGTTTGAGGGTGAGGTTTAGGGTTAGAGTTAGGGTTAGGGGGATTGTTAGGATGAGGTTTTGTTTTAGGGTTAGGTTTAGGATTAGGGTTAGGGTGAGGGTGAGTGTGAGGGTTAGCGTGAGCGTTAGGGTGAGGGTAAGTGTTAGGGTGAGGGTTAGGGTTAGGGTGATGGTGAGGGTGACGTTTAGGGTTAGAGTTACAGTTAGGGTGAGTGTTAGGGTGAGGTTTAGGGTTATGGTTAGTGTTACGGTTAGGGTTAGGGTGAGAGTTAGGGGGAGGGTTAGGGTTAGGGTTAGGGTTAGTATTAGGGTTAATCTGAGGGTGAGGTTTAGGGTTAGAATTAGGGTTAGGGTTAGGCTGAGTTTGAGGGTGAAGGTTAGGGTTAGGGTTAGGGTTAGGATTAAGGTTAGGGACAGGGTGAGTGTGAGGGTTAGGAGTAGGGTTAGGGTTAGCCTTAGGTTTTGGCTGAGGGTGAGGGTGAGGGTGAGGGTTAGGCTTAGGCTTAGGCTTAGGGTTAGGCTGAGCGTGAGGTTGAGGGTGAGGGTTAGGGTTAGGGTTAGGGTGAGATTTAGTGTTAGGGTTAATGTGGGGGTGATGGTAAGTGTAAAGTTGAGAGTTAGGCTTAGGGTGAGGGTTAAGTTAAGTGTCAGGGTTAATGTTAGGGTGAGGTTTAGGTTTAGGGTTTGGGTGAGGGTGAGGGTTAGATTGAGGATTAGTGTTAGCGTTACTGTGAGGTTTAGGGTGAGGATGAGGGTTAAGGTTTAGGGTGAGGGCTAGGGAGAGGGTGAGGTTTAGGGTTAGTGGTAGGGTGAGGTTTAGGGTTTGGGTGATGACTAGGGTTAGTGTGAGGGTTAGTATTAGGGTTAGGGTTAGTGTTAAGGTGAGGGTAAGTGTTAGGGTGAGTGTTAGGTTTAGGGTGAGGGTTATGGTTAGGGCGAGGGTTAGGGTTAGAGTTAGGGTTATTGTTAGCGTTAGGATTAGGGTTATGGTTACTGTGAGGGTGAGGGTGAGGTTTAGGGTTATGGTTCAGATGAGGCTGAGGGATAGGGTTTGGTTTAGGGTTAGGGTCAGGTGAGGTTTAGGGTTAGAGTTAGGGTTAGGGTCAGGCTGAGGGTGAGGGTTAGGTTTAGAATTAATGTTAGGTTTAGGCTTAAGGTGAGGGTTAGGTTGAGGGTGAGGGTTAGGGTTAGGGTTAGGATTAGGATTACGATTAAGGTTAGGTTTAGGGTGAGTGTGAATGTTAGGGTTAGGGTACGGGTTAGGCTTAGGGTTAGGCTGAGGGTGAGCGTGAGGGTGAAGTATAGGGTTAGGGTGAGGTTTACGGTTAGGTTTAGGGTGAGTGTGATGGTTAGGGTTAGGCTTAAGTTTAGGCTGAGGGTGAGGGTGAGGGTTAGGGTTACGGCGAGGGTTAGGATTAGGGTTATGGGGAGGGATAAGATGAGTGTTAGGGTTAGGATTAGGGTTAGGGTGAGGGCTATGGTGAGGGTTAGGGTTAAGGTGAGGTTTACAGTTAGGGTTAGGGATAGGGTTATGGTGAGGGTGAGGTTTAGGGTTGGAGTTAGGGTTAAGTTGAGGCTTAGGGTCAGGTTAGATTTAGGGTAAGGATTAGGATTAGGGTAAGGGATAGGGTGAGTGTGAGGTTTAAGGTAACATTTAGGGTTAGGCTTAGGGTTACATTGAGGGTGAGGGTGAGGGTTAGGGTTAGGGTGAGGATTAGGGTTAGGGTTAGGGTGAGAGTTAGGGTTCAGGTTAAGTTTAGGGTTAGGGTGAGTGTTAGGGTTAGGGTTATGTTGAGCGTGAGGGTTAGGGTTAGGTTGAGGGTTAGGGTTAGGGTTAGGTTTAGGGTGAGGTTAGGGTTAGGATTAGTGTGAGGGTTAGTGTTAGGGTTAGGATTAGTGTTAGGGTCAGGGTTAGTTTTAGGGTGAGGGTTTGGGTTAGGGTGAGGGTGAGGGTAAGGGCGAGGCTGAGGGTTAGGGTGAGGGTGAGGGTGAGGGTTATTGTTATGGTGAGGGTTAGCATTAGGGTTAGGGTTATTGTTAGGGTTAGGTTTAGAGTTACGGTTATGGTGAGGGTGAGGGTGATGTTTAGTGTTAGGTTTAGGGTGAGGTTTAGGGATTGGGTTAAGGTTAGAGTTAGGTTTAGGGTGAACGTTAGTTTTAGATTTAGAGTTATGGTTAGGGTGAGAGCTTGAGGTTTAGGGTTAGGTTTAGTGTTAGTGTTAGGTTTAGCGTGAGAGTTAGGGGATGAGTTAGGGTAAGGTTTAGGGTTATTGTTAGATTTAGGGTGAAGGTGAGTGTGTGTGTTAGGGTTAGGTTTAGTGTTAGGGTTAAGGTTAGGGTGAGGGTTTGATTGAGCATTAGGTTTAAGGTTAGGGTTAGTGTGAGGTTTAGGCTGAGGATTAGGGCTAGGGTTAGGGAGATGGAGAGGTTTAGAATTAGGGTTAGTGTGAGGGCTAGGAAGAGGGTGAGGTTTAGAGTTAGGGTTACGGTTAGGGTGAGGTTTAGGATTAGAGTGAGGGTTAGGGTTAGTGTTAGGGTTAGGGTTAGTGTTAGGGTTAGTGTTAGGGTGAGGGTAAGTGTTAGGTTGAGGGTGATGTTTAGGGTGAGCGTTATGGTTAGGGTGAGGGTTAGGGTTAGGTTTAGGGTTATTGTTAGGTTTATGGTTATGGTTACGGTGAGGGTGAGTGTGAGGGTTAAGGAAAGGGTGAGGCTGAGGTTTAGTGATAGGGTAAGTGTTAGAGTTAGGTTTAGGGTGAGGGTGAGGTTTAGGTGTAGAGTTAGGGTTAGGGAGAGGTTTGGGGTTAGGGTGAGGTTTAGGGTGCGGGTGACGGTAAGGGTAAAGGTGAGGGTTAGGCTGAGGGTGAGGGTTACGGTAAGTGTGAGGGTTACGGTTATGGTGAGGGTTAGGTTTAGGGTTAGGGTGAGGGTGAGGTTTAGATTGAGGATTAGTGTTAGGGTTAGTGTGAGGTTAGGGTGAGGATGGGTGTTAGGGTTAGGGTGAGGGTGAGGTTTAGTGTTAGTGTTAGAGTGAGGTTAGGGTTAGGGTGATGTTTAGGTTTAGTGTGATTGTTAGTGTTAGCGCTAGGGTTAGTGTTAGGGTGAGGGTAAATGTTAGGGTGATGTTTAGGGTTAGGGTTTGCGTTATTGTTAGGGTTAGGGTTATGTTTACGGTTAGGGTGAGGGTGAGGGTGAGGGTTAGGGTTAGGGTTAGGATGAGGTTTAGTTTTAGGGTTAGGGTTAGACTGAGTGTTAGGGTGAGGGTGAGATTTAGGGTTAGAGTTAGGGTTAGGGTTAGGGTTAGGGATAGGGTTAGGGTTAGGGTTAGGTTTAGGCTTAGGCTTAGGCTTAGGCTGAGCATGAGGGGGAGGGTTATGGTTCGGGTTAGGGTTCGGGTTAGGGTTAGGTTTAGTGTGAGGGTTAGGATGAGGTTTAGGGTTAGGAATAGGTTTAGGGTGAGATCTTGGGTGAGGGTTAGGGTTAGGGATAAGGTTAGGTTTAGGATTTGGGGTAGCATAAGGGTGAGGGTGAGGGTTAGGCTAAGGGTTATGGTTAGGCTTAGGGTTAGGGTGAGGGTTAGGGTTAGGGTTTGGATTAGGGTGAAGGTGAGGCAGAGGATTAGGTTTAGTTTTAGTGTTTGGTTTAGGGTTAGTGTTAGTGTTAGTGTTAGGGTTAGGGTTACAAGGAGGGTTAGGGTTAGGGTTAGGGTTAGGGTTTTGTTTAGGCTGAGTGTGAGAGTGGGGTTCAGTAATAGGGGTAGGGTTAAGGTTAGGGTTAGGGTTATTTTTAGTGTTATGGTTAGGGTTAAGTTTTCAGTGAGCATGAGGCTGAGGGTGAGGGTTATATTTAGGGATAGGTTTAAGGTTAGAGTTATTGTTAGGGACAGGGTTAGTGTTACGGTGTGGTTGAGGGTGAGGTTGAGGGTTAGGGTTAGGGTGTTTTAGGGTTAGGGTGAGGGTGAGGTTTAGGGTTAGAGTTAGGGTTTGGGGGAGGGTAAGATTGAGATTTAGGGTTATGGTTAGTGTTTGGGTTAGGGGGAGGGGGAGGGTTAAGGTGAGATTAAGGGACAGGTTTAGGTTTAGGTTTAGGTTTGGGTGAGCATGAGTTTGAGGCTGATGGTGAGGTTGGGGGTGAGGATTAGGGTTAGGGTGATGGTTAGGATTAGGCTTAGTGTTATTTTTAGGGTTAGGGTTAGAGTTACGGTGAGAGTGAGGGTGGGAGTCAGGGTTAGTGTTAGGGTTAGGGTGAGGTTTAGGGTTAAGGCTAGGGTTAGAGTTAGGTTGAGGGTGAGTTTCAGGGCTAGATATAGGATTAGGGGAAGGTTAGGGTGAGGGTTCGGGTTAGGGTTTGTTTTAGGGTTAGAGTGAGGGTGAGGGTTAGGATTACGGTTAGAGTTAGGGTGAGGTTTAGGGTTAGGTTTGGGTTAGGTTTAGAGTTATGGTGAGGGTGAGGGTGCGGGTGAGTATGAGGGTTAGGTTTAGGTTTCTGGTAAGGCTTGTGGATAGGCTTAGTGTTTGGCTGAGGGTGAGGGTGAGTTTGACGATTAGGGTTAGGGTGAGGGTTTCAGATAGGGTTATCGGGAGTGTTAGGATGAGGGTTAGGGTTAGGATTAGGGTTAGGGTGAGGGCTAGGGTGAGGGTGAGGTTAAGGATTAGGGTTAGGGTGAGGTTTAGGTTTAGGGTTAGGGTTAGGTTTAGGGTGAGGGTGATTTTTAGGGTTAGAGTTAGGGTTAAGGTGAGGCTGAGGTGAGGGTTAGGGTTAGGTTTAGGATTAGGATTAGGGTAAGGTTAGGGTGAGTGTGAGGGTTAGGGTTAGGGTTAGGCTTAGGTTTTCACTGAGGGTGAGGGTTAGGGTTAGGGTGAGGGTTAGGGTTAGGGTTAGGGTAAGAGTTAGGGTTCAGGTTAAGTTTAGGGTTAGGTTGAGGGTTAGGGTTAGTGTTAAGTTGAGCGTGAGGATTAGGGTTAGGTTGAGGGTTAGGTTTAGGGTTAGGGTTAGGGTGAGGTTTAGGGTTAGGGTTTGGGTGAGGCTTAGGATGAGGATTAGGGTTAGGATTAGAGTTAGGGTGAGGGTTCGGGTGAGGATGAGGGTTAGGTTTAGTGTTAGTGTGAGGTTTAGGTTTAGGGTTAGGGTTAGGTTGAGGGTAAGGATGAGGGTTAGGGGTAGGGGAAGTGTGAGGGTTAGGGTAAGGGTGAGGGTTAGAGTTAGGATCAGGGTTAGTGTGAGGTTGAGGATTATGATTAGGGTTAGGGTTAGTGTTATTGTTAGGGTTAGTGTTAGGTTTAAGGTTAAGGTGAGGGTGAGGGTTAGGGTTAGAGTTAGGGTGAGGTTTTTAGTGTTACGCTTGGGGTTAGAGTTAGGGTTAGGGAGAGCTTATTGTTTGGGTTAGTGTGAGGGTTAGTGTTAGGGTTACGGTATGGGTTACAATGAGGGTTATGGTTACAGTTTGGGTTAGGATTAGGGTTAGGGTTATTGTTATGGTTAGGTTTACTGTTACGGTTAGGGTGAGGGTGAGTGTGAGGGTTAGGCTTAGAGTTAGGGCTAGGCTTAGGGATAGGGTGAGGGTTAGGGTTAGGATTAGGGTTAGGGTTAGGGTGAGGTTTAGGGTTTGGGTTACTTTAGAGTTAGGTTTAGGGTGAAGGGGTGGTTTGGGGTTAGTTTTAGGGTTAAGGTGAGGGTTAGGGTGGGGGTTAGGGTGAGGGTTAGTATTAGGGTTAGGGTTAAGTTGGGGGTGACCATAAGGGTAAAGGTGAGGGTTAGGCCTAGGTTGAGGGTTACAGTAAGGGTGAGGGTTAGGGTTAGGTGAGGGTTAGGGTTAGGGTTAGGCTGAGGCTGAGTGTTAGATTGAGGATTAATGTAAGGGTGAGTGTGAGATTTAAGGTGAGGGTGAGGGTTAGGTTTAGGGTTAGGGCTAGGGTGAATGTGAGGATTAGGATTAGTGATAGGGTGAGGTTACGGTTAGGGTGAGGGTTATGGTTAGGGTTAGGGTGAGTGTTTGTGTTAGGGTTAGGTTTAGGGTTAGGCTTAGGGTTAGGCTGAGGGTGAGGTTGACGGTGAGGGTTAGGGTTAGGGTGAGTGTTAGGGTTAGGGTTAGATGGGGGGTTACGATGAGGGTTAGGGTTAGGATTAGGTTTAGGTTAAGGGCTAGGGTGAGGGTGAGGTTTAGAGTTAGGGTTCGGTTGAGGTTTAGGTTTAGGTTTAGGTTTAGGGTAAGGGTTACGGTGAGGGTGAAATTTAGGGTTAGAGTTAGGGTTAGGGTGAGGCTGAGGGTGAGGGTTAGGGTTAGGCTTAGTGTTA